>NW_009193182.1:0-24319 GCF_000690835.1 Fulmarus glacialis
GGTGAAGCTGTGGAGGAGGCAGCCTGCCGCGGCGGGAGCTGCCGGCAACTGGGGGTTGCACAACTTTTCGGTGCGTGGATCGCTGTGGCAGCGGACAGGGTCGGGGGAAGCGGGCTGGGGAGGGCTGTTACCGGCGCAGCAGGCAAAGCGCTGCCGGAGCCACCGTGTAGGAAAAGGGTTCGGCTTGTTCTGGAGGAGCTGCTGGGCTAAAGCACCGGTCCCTTCCAGAAAAAGGGGGGGGCTTTCGGGGGGTTAACAGTGGTGGTCTTCGGGGGTTTTGCCTGCCTTTTTTTTTTTTTTTTAAAGCGAAAGGGAATTTTCATCTGTTTTTCTCTCCCCCGTTATATGTTGGTTTTGTTTGTAGCTGAATTGCAATTTAGAGATGAACCAATAACTGAATTTGTGAAATCAATAATTCTCTGGAACTGTTGTGTATCTATGGGCAAACAAAGGGTGGTCTTGTTGCCAGTAAATATATTCCACTATTTGAATGAGCTGTTGTTTGAGAAAAAGCAAACGAAATGAAATAGGATGACTTTTCAGGCAGAAAACCACGAATGAAAGTTGCAAGCTCCTCTTGGACAGTTGACTAGGTGGCTGGAGAGTTCTGAGAATGAAGATGAGAGTATGTTTGTAGCTAAAACCTTACCAATGAAGTACAAGCACTGACAGTGTTTGAAATCACAGTATTTAATCAGAGGGAGGAATAGGTATGAATAAAATAGAATCTTATCAAAATGGTTGTTGTTTAGTTTTTTCCCCACCCCTAAATATTAGTCAAGAAAGCTAAAGACATCAGGGAGAATTCTGTTAGGATAACAACAAAAAAGAGATTAAGTGCAAGCAAAAATTATAACAATTGTTACAAGTCCAGTATGGATGATTTAGTAGTAGTTGCTAATGGTGTAGTAAAGGCACTACCTATTTTTGTTACGTATTTGGCAAAATGAGATGGATTTTGCTGTGCAAGGACAATCAAGTACTGTGTAGGTTTCTTATTTACAAGGTCAGTAATGGCACTTTTGCGTAACTGGCTGTTTATAGTACTCAAAGCATTAACTGAGGAAATCTCTAGCTTGGTTACATTTGTTTTAGTGACGTGTATCCTCTGACCATTGCAAAGATTAGAGTTTCCCTAGTATTCCACAGGTTTGTTAGCCTGGTGGTGGCCCTTAAATAATGGAAAAGCTGACAGGTGACCAAATATTTATGTAATTAATGAGAATGGCTTTAACTGCATCTTTGATCATGTTTGATGCCATGGTGACGTCTTTCCTACTAGAAATTACAGGCTTGATTGATAAACACCAATATAACAGATTTCTGCAAGGACTTTGACTTTGGGATATTTCTGTTACACCCCCCCACCCCTCAAAAAGAAAAAATCACCATGTCATGAATGAAGTTCTTACATGGCTAAATGTCAGGGTTTGAAGGGAATGCGTTTATGTCTTTGTCTTATTGCAGGGGGGAAAGGGTAATGGCAGGGCATGCAGGAGAATCACTTTACTTTGTTGAGGTTGGTTTTGAAATACTAATACAATTTTAGTTTAAACAGCTTATAATGGATATTGGGGAGGAGAAAAAAAGGATTGAATTGAACAGATAAATATGAATAATTCTTAGTGCAAGATGTTTTCTCCAGCCCTGGACTTTGGCTGATTTTACTTATCAAAGACAAGATTGAGAGGCATCTTTATTTCAGTGTGTAACTATGTCCGTTTACACTGTTGATCTTTCTTACTTACCAATTTCTGAGCTACGCTGAAAAAAACCCTGAAAAGCAGTAACTGGAAGCTTAAGTTTGGTAACCTCGTTTGGGGTATTCAGATGTTAATCACAGCCATTAAAACACACACATTAACTGTTAGAACAGGTTACCAGAGGAAGTGATGTTGCCACATCAAAATTGGTGGTATCTTTTGGGGAGTTTCTTTAAAGTCTAATTGATAATTCAGCTCAAACACAGAAGGAAAAAAGGTTTATTGTCTGGTGTTCAGGTTAGACTGAATGAGGCAATAATTTCTTTTAAATTCTACGAATCTTTGAATAACACAATCATTCCCTGTATTACTGCTCTGCACGTTGCTGATGCTTTGCTGCACATCCTTATTCATATAAATACACTGAAATGTCTTGCTGTCGATACCAGTTGTACATTCCAGAAAGGCTTTATAACTGTAAAAGTAAATATGGGAACAGACTGTATTTGATGCTTTTAAAGAGCAAGTTAGCAGGCGTTGGGAATACACATTAGCTTCTGCTATCTCCTTGCATCAAGCAAGGATCAACTTAAATGATTTCTGAGGACGGTTTTAGACCTATATTCTACAGGTTTTTTAATACTGCATTTGCAGTAGTGCTGCACAGTGCAGGATATGATTCTTTTAATTTCCTGAAGTAGCAATGTAATCTGTAATGCAATGGCAAGAGTTTATATATGGTCTTCATTAGAGTCAGCTTGCAGTACTTATTTCCAGGTCTATCATCCTTTGTATTTTTCCTGTGTCTGTCTTTGTTTCTGGTCATGAAGTTTGTTATTTAAACAATTTAAAGTGGAAAGTAACTTTGTAATATTCAAACTATAGTTTCTGTAGCTTACTGTTCGAGCTTTCAGTAGTATGTCAACAGTGGAAAAGATAAAGTAGAGACTGACAATCCAGGTAAGACAGCAATTTAAACCATAATAACTAGCCTGTGCTACTGGAATGCTTACCACTGGTGGAGAGGAGTCATGCAGTAGTCTTCCAGACAATGTTTATGATGGCGTAGGTCTACAGGATGACCTGCTTTACAAAATTACTTAATTGCTGACGGTTTTTGAAGAGTGTAGAAAAGTAGTTCACAACTTACACGGCTATAATGAAGGCTTTTAACCATTGTAAGCACAACTCTAAAAACGACAGCTAACTAACTTTTAAACTCTGCATTTATTTCAAGAGAATGGAATGTGTAATATACTGGTCAGTATTTATCTGTTTATTTTACTGTTCTTTTGCAATCAAAGTTAATGATTTTATATTTATAGTTGCTGCTATTTAAGTCGAAGATTAAATCAGCTATCAAGCCATGATCCATTGTGGAAGAGACACTGCAAGAAATACTGGCTTATTTCAGAGTAAGTGTGGTTGGTTTAAGTCTTTTTTTCTATGAAAATGAGGCTTATGTTATTGTGCTGTCTGTTTATGTCCACATTACTTGTAGTAACTCTAAGACTGAATTGGTATTCACCAGCTTCAAACCAATGAAAGGTTAAAGGTATCAAAAATGTTAATTTCCTAAAAAAGTTTCATGACGGTGCGTTAAAAAGTTTCATGGATGAGTAGAGAAGAGGTGCCCTGTTAAGGCCTGGATGGGTAGAGGAGAGGTGTCCTGTTAATGCCTAGGCTGAAAGAGAAGCTGCAGCTTGACCTTATCAGACACCAAATATTCTACGGAGGAAAGTAATATTTCTCATTCTGAGTGCTGTAATTATGAGGGTTACAACTAGATGGTTGTGTCAAGGGTAGCCATGACTGGAATCACAGAATAGTTGAGGAAGGGACCTTTTGAGATCCTGTAGTCCAACTCCCCTGCTCACGCAGGGTCACTTAGAGCAGGTTGTCCAGGACTATGTCCAGTGTCCTATCAGTGGGCACTGCTGAGAAGAGTCTGGCTCCATCTTTACTCCTACCCATCAGGTAATTCTATGCATTGATAAGATCCCCCTGAGCCTTCACTAGGCAGAAGAGTTCCAGCTCTCTCAGCCTCTCCTCATGTGAAAGATGCTCCAGTCTCATAATCATCTTTCAGGCTCCGCACTGGACTTGTTCCAGTATGCCCATATCTTTCTTGAAATGGGAAGCCTGGAACTGGACACAGTACTCCAGATGTGGCCTCACTGGTGCTGACTAGAGAGGAAGGATCACCTCCCTTCACCTGCTGGCAACACTCTTCCTATTGCGGCCTAAGATGCCGTTGGTCTTTTTTGCTGCGAGGGTGCATTGCTGGCTCATCGTCAGCTTGGTGTCTACCAAGATCCCCAGGTTCTTCTCAGCAGAGCTGCTTTCCAGCTGGTCGGCCCCCAGCGTGTACTGGTGTCTGGGGTTATTCCCCAGGTGCAGGACTTTGCGTTTCCCGTTGTTGAACAGGAGATTCTTCTCTGCCTGTTGAGGTCTCTCTGAATGGCTGCACAACCACCCGTTGTATCAACCACTCCTTACAGTTTTGTTGCATCTGCAAACTTGCTGAGCATGTACTCTGTCCCATCATCCAGGTCATTAATGAAGATACTAAATAGTATTAGCCCCAGTATTGAGCCCTGGGGTACACCACAAGTGACTTGCCTTGATCACCCTTTGGGCCTGGTCGTTCAGCTAATTTTCGGTCCACCTCACTATCTACTTATCAAACACATACTTTGTTAGCTTCTTTATGATGATATTAACAGAGACAGTATTGAAGGCTTCACTAAATTCGAGGTAGACAACATCTGCTGCTCTCCCCTCGTCCATCAAGCAAGTCACCTCATTGTAGAAGGCTATCAGGTTGGTCAAGCATTATTTCGTAAATCTATGCTGACTGCTCCTGATCACCTTCTTGTCTTACATGTGTTTGGAAATCCTTTTCAGGAGGATTTTCTCCATCATTTTCCCAGGGAAGTCACATTGGGCTGTGTAAAACGTTTTACATATGTGGGTCTTGAGGTGGTGGTGTTTTTTTAATTCTTAAAAAGCTCACTTTCTGTCTGCTTGCTTGCATTGGAAGCTAACATATAAAGGTATCAATCTGCATCTTTGTTAAAAGAGCATGTTTTTCTCAAGAGCTGAGAAAGCTAGTGGAGTTGACTGAAGTGAACCAGTTTTGTTACTGCTTATCCGCTCCTTGTGTCCTGTTTTCTAGACAGTATCTTCCTTTTTAGATTGTAAATTGTGAGGAGTATTAACTACTTAGGACATCAGTGACCAGTTCCGTGTGTTTTTCCGTTATTGAGGTGGTCCTTGTATTACACAAATAGCCTAAGATGGCAGAACAGCTAGTGAAAAAGAGTTAATATATTATGCATAAGTGGATGGAGGAGGTAATTTAGGAAAACATTTTCAAATTTGTAGTTTGTAATCTATATTATATCATATGGACTGTATTAAAAATTAACAGCAAGCAGAGTTGAATCCACAAGGATAAACATACTGTGCATATTCTAATTATACACAGCTTATGAAGATGTAACACAACTTGTAAAATTTTGCCTTGAGATTCTCTGCATAAAAATCCTAAGTGACATTCTTACTAGAATCCAAACTAGAAAGCAAAATCCGGTGGGGGGCAGGGAAAGAAGGTAGGGAAATGGGAAGTTCAAACTGAGTACCCGATGCTTTAGAAGAGGAACTTTGTGTGTATGGGGGAAGATGAGGGGGTTATAGGGCTTTACTACGGAGAACTGGCTCTGGGGTTGGTTTCTGAGATGCTGGCTTCTCCATAGCCAAGAAAAACAGTAATGAAGGCTGTAGGTAATTTCTACAAATAACATTTGGAGGGTGAAAATGCGCTGAAACCTCTCTCACCTGCTGAGACATAATTCACTTTGGGGTTTTTTCTTTTACCTCTTTGGTTTGACGTTAGTTTATCTAACTTCCCAGATTAAACTTAATCTACTTTTTTTCCCCTCAGCTCTTCTTCAAGAAGTAAGGTTCTTCTCTCCTTTTTAAAGCTAAAGAGATCTTAAAGGTGATGTCAAGACTTCTCAGTTGTTACATTTTTTATTTAGGTGTACGAAGCTGTACTAAATCTTTTAGATTCAGCGTGCTGATTGGAGTTTGAGGAGTTGGAATATATCCTAACACAAAGATGCAAGGGCTGCTACAATTTGGAGGCAAGCATCCTTTGTCAGATGTTAGTCAGCACTTTTTTGGCAGCCTATCTTCCCATAGCCTGCTGTTGTGCCTGTGAGGAGAACTGAATATGCAGTAGTTCCTTAAGTAACTGACTTTCCAGATCAGTGCACAGAGTTCTCACTTAACTCTCTGGTTTACTCCTTAATCCTTCTTATTGAGTAAATAAAGGAGTTTGTGACTAATGCAGTAGATCAAAAAATGTGATTTTTTTTTTTTTGAAGGCCTTTTCTGTATATGTGTGAAATGTGATCTCAATTAGCTATTGACCAGTTCTAAGATTTAATAATAGACAGCACTCTGTTTAAAGGAACGCCGTTTCTAAATTTTCCCCTGATGCTAAGTACCCCAAATGTTTCCTAATTCTGTTCCAAGTTGCTGTTGAATAGATGCCAGAATTAATTGAGTATGTGTAGCTTCACGTGGCTCAAAGTGTTCCTGGCTTAATTTATGCATACTGTTTCTGCCAAATAACAAATATTAACTTACTGGTTTTAGAAGTCAAGCTTTTTAGGCTGGTATTTGAACTTATTTTCTTCACGTCCACTTAGAGATGAAAAAAGTCAACGAAATCAGAGCTGGAAAGCCATCTTCATCAGTACCTACTCTGACCTAGGAAGATATATCCGATACTACGCTACATTGAAAAAAGCCTGGGATGACCTAGAGAAATATTTAGGACAGCGGTGTCCTCGGATGATTGGTTCCTTGAAAGGTACGGTGTAATACCTGCTTTCTCTAGTAGGTTGGCTGACACGACATTGTCTGTTGTAAAGTTTCATGCTATTTTCATCCTAGGTGTGTGCCTCAATTACTGTAGCCCTGAAAATCAAGTAGATGTGCTTTCCCTTCCCCTCCAGTAAATAAATAAATCAGACCACGGGTAGTCCTTGCACAGTTACTAGTGATCCATATATTCTCTGAAGATTTCAGAGAAGATTTCCGCCCCCCCCCGTAGTGACCTATCTATTTTCTTTATCTCAGGATAATCAGGAAATGAATACACTTGTACTGCTTTTGTCTTTGGTTGCTATGACTGGTTTTTTCTGTGTGTTTATCATTATGTTTTAGTTTAATAATCCCATTACTTCAAGGACCTGGGACCTGTTGGTGTGATTTTATTTGTGAAATTTTCTTAAGACCTAATTAAAACACTTTCACATGAGAACAGGCATTTTAAACTAAAGCCAAACAAAAAGGAAGTATTTTTTTTCTCTTCTGTAGGTCTTACTGTGTTCCTCTAATGAAGGTAAATTAGCGGCCGAACAAGAATTTTTACTTCACACACCACCACCACCACCACCCCGCCGCCAAGATTCTGTTTTCAAATTAAGTTTGTGTTTTAATACTTGAAGTACTTCCAGTGTTCTGGTTCATAAATTTTACACAGCAAGACATACAGCATATTTGGGCTTTTCTGGTATAGGGACAAAATAGCTCTTACATTTTCAACTGTATTCAGTCTCCTGTATGAAGTTGACTATTAGACCAAGATGTTTGATTTAACATGATCTGTGAAATTAAGAGAAATCTATAGACAGTGATCTGTTTCCAGCGTAAATCTTGCATATTTCTTGGCTTGCTGGATAGTGCCGGATTCTTAAGTTTTGCTAAGTATTTGTGAATAACAGAACATGGTTAGAACTTAATACTTACTGTTTTCTTTAAAAAATGTTTTGTTTTGTTACTTCTGAGTGTTAGTGAAGGAATGCCTTTTTAGGAAAAGGCCAAAAGGGTTATATGTAGCCTGAACTCTTGTGTAACACAGGCCATAGCACTTGATGTAGATATCCATGCCTTGATTTCTGTAACTTTCATGCTGCTCTGTCAAAAACACAGTCTTCACGCAGGTATACAGAACCACTGAATTGTCAGTCAGATATTTTGTTAATAAAGTGGAAATCTGTGTTGGAGGTGTTGAAATGAAATGCTTTTACCACAGTTTTACTTTCAAAATCCTCCCAAGGAATTTGGTGCAATGAAGCTTCTCTTTGTCTACAGAAAGACAAAAATAAATTTAAAATTATCAATTTCCACACTTGTATAGTGACGGCAGGTTTTAGCAGGAGCTCTTCCATAATTTGTATCTTTATAATACCATTTGTACAAGATCTTGTTTCAATGAATTGTTAAATTATGCCATATAAATGGAACTGATAATGAATATGAAAAGAGTTAAAAAAAAGATCACCCAAAAAGCCTTGATTGAAACAGATCACACAGGCCACCCAGTTGATCTTTGGTAGAAGTGAGGGTGCGGAAACCCCCTGAAGTGTGTGTGTAGGTGTAAGAGTAGTTACTCCCCACCCCCTTCTGTTGATGACGATACGAAAATCCCCTTGTGACAACCCATTTATTGCTTCAGATTCCAGGTGAATGCTGGCTGCAGCCAACATTTCTTTGTTATGGATTGGACTGGAAACTGAAAGAAGCAACCCTCAGAATGATGAAAGAGTGAAATCAATATTGCCTAAAAGTTTTAACTGGGACTCAGTCAGCTAATGACAATATTGTGGGGAAAAGATTCATTTCACTTTATGAATACTTTCCGCTAAAGTCAGGCCTGTTGAGATTTCGTTGGATGGAGATAGGTGCTGTATTAAGTAATCAGTTAATGTAATCAGCTTCCTTTCGAATTTATGTAATATTCATTCTGTGCCACCTATCATACAATAAAGTCACCAAATACTGACTTGAGTCCGTGTTCGTTTGATCACGGTATTTACAAATTCTACACTTTGTATTTGAAATACTTGATTTTTAGTGATTCTGGCCACTAGCATGAATTTAATCAGTGGAAGATTCTTGAGACCATGCTAGTAGACAGCTGTGTCCCAAAGTTCAACTGAATTTATCTTGCTTTTGTATGTCTGTTAGTTCACTTTCTCTGAATTATAAGTGGCAAAATACTTTGAAATATATATTCCTTTTGTGATAACATTAAAAAAAAAAATTCCATGATGCTAAGGTTGCTGGGGCTACTTAAAATTCGCTTTGGCAGTTGAAAACATGCTGTTATGTCTAGAATGTAGTTCGGGTTTGCCTTATTTCTAGCCACGCAGCTCTGGTGAAATGATGTGAAAGAAAATTTTAAAGGAAAAGTCTTAACACAAATTCTGATATTCACCTTTGTCAGGAAGATCATACTGGGCACTTGGGGGGAGAGTAGTGAAGCAGCATTAAATTTGAGAGTTTCGTAGGAGCAGCGGTTCTTAATTCCCCCTCCAAAGCTGCCACTTAATACTCTGTTTCTTTTTGTACACAGAGAGTGTGCGGGAGGAAGATCTAGATGCTGTGGAAGCACAAATAGGTTGCAAACTCCCTGATGACTATCGATGTTCATTTCGTATTCATAATGGACAGAAGCTAGTTGTTCCTGGGTAAGCAGCGAAAACTACATACCAAGTTCTTAATTTGTTTTGTGTTTCTTGGATAGTTTATTTATTAAAAAGATAAAATGTCTGCTGAACAGGATAGATGAAGCATTTAAATGTATTGTAACTGAGTGACCGCTTCAAGTGACACTTCTAGAATTGGCTATCTTCTAGTCTCAGAAGTAATTGAAAACACAGTGTAGATTTCTAATTGCTCAAATTACTCTTACACTTCAATCCTTTTTCCTAGTGAGAAGCTTTTTTTTTTTTTTTTTTGTAATAACTAAAATATCCAACTGTTAGACTTTTAATCACACTGGAATTGCAAGTTGCTCCCCTGAAGTTTTGCTTTGTATTACATAAGTAAATTAGCCTCTTGGACTCTACAGGTTTCATTACTTAATAACTTTTTTCTTTAAAATGGTTAGGGAATAACTTTCAAACCAGGTAGTCCTTTTAAGTAGAATCAAAATGTCAGTTCTGCAAATGAAGTTTTCTTAGTAGAATATTTTACAGTTTTTTGTGGTTTCAGCAATTAAAATCTCCTTTTACATCCAAGTTAGAAGGCAAATGACCAAACATAGTTTCCTATCTTCCAGCTATAGAAAAAGTTAGCAGGTCAGCACTTGATGAAGTGCTGCAAATATCAGCAAAAGATGGAAAGCTAGGGCAAATCACTGCAGTGTCTGTAGGGGGCATTGCATTCATGTTGCTCTGCCAAAACCTTCACTAGTAAAGAAGGTGCAGCTTCCTCCAGTTCTAGTGTTGTATGTGCAGAAGGAATATGGGAAACCGTTTTATGCAACCCTAAGGATGACTTCTAGTTCTGTTTCTTTTCCAGGTGAGACTTTTTTTAGAGCGGAGATAGGTGCCCTAGTTCTGTAGACTTCAAATGGAGCTCTGCAGCTTGTGTGCTTCCTGCTCTTCCTACTATTTTTTCACTCCCACAAAGCCTCTACTGTGATGATGTGCCTGTGGAAGGGCTGTAGGAGCAGACACATGCCTTTGGGCATGCCTTTCAGCTTAAGCAACTGCCAGTGGGCTGTGGTCCATTACTGTGCCCTCAAAGCGAGGGCCTGAGCCTTACACACAAGCTAACAAACCTTGTTGGTGGAGCACTGACTGGGGGACTAGTTAGGTCTGATATGTGGGACCCTGGAGCAAGAAAGGCTGCCACACTGCGAGTGGAAGGTGTGGTCTTACTGTTGGGGACAGGCTTGCTTTCTTGTGGGAGGTGAATACCGGAAAGATCAGGTGTAGGTAGTAGAAGTCTATACAGCAAGTTGTTGGCATGTTAGGTCAGAAATGGAGGAGATTTGGGAGTAGTTGTCATTGTTGGATGCTTCAGGTTTCTGTGTTTGGATGTTAGCATCGCTTTTTAAACTGTAGAACATGCTAATTGCAGGCAAGACTAGTAAGGCGAAAGAGGAATGGAACCTGTTGCCCAGGATGGGAGCAGCTTATATCATGCTGACGTGTGGCAGCTTGCGCCTGAGTCACTGCTTTCATAACACCAGTAAAAGCTTAGCATCTGTAAGAGTTTACATCTGAGAACATCAGTGAAAGGCAAATTAGAAGGGAGTATGGGTGGGGAGGTGTACATTACAGGTTTGTGTACTCCTCTTATTGCTGAGCGCACTGCTGTAGTGTGTGCCCTTGTAGTTGATTACTTTGATCATGTTACACCTTTTTATCATTCTTCCATTGTCTGTCCCTTTGTTACATTGAGTGTAGGTTGCTTGTTTTTTTTTAATTTCACCCTAGCTCTCATCTAGCCCAACATTCATATCAATGTTAACTTTAGCTTCCGATGCTAACCTCCATTCCTAATCTGTTACACATTTCAGATTAGTACTACTTTTTTCCAAGTGTATATATTCTTTTCTTATTTTACTGTCTTACATTCAATTCCTTATTGTGAAAAACAAACACATAAAAAATGCCATCCTTTGCTGTGATGCTTACAAAAAGCTAGAGGAAAGAATTCGAAAGGCAGTTGATGGTCTTGCCATGTCATGCTGATGAATATTGTCTCATTCTTTCCTTGTATGTCTGTTTACTTGTGTCTGTATGCTTTAGTTTTTATACTGAGATGATAATCTCCCTTGACTCAATAGTTATTTTCCTTGTTTACTTCTCAACCTTTTCTCCAAAGCATATAGAGCACCTTGCTTACTGCAGTTTTGATCAATGACTTGCTATAGCAGCTTGGTATTCTAATTGAAAAATCATGGATGCTTTGATAGTATTGAAATGAACTTGCACAAAACTTGAGATAGGGAGCACTGGTTATTATTATATTACGCTACTGTAGGAAGCTGCGTCAGCTGTGAACGGCTTCTTTGAAGTAGTTGCGGACATGATGGGAATCACCAACACAGTTTAAGACGGTGCTTTGGGATGCATAAAACATACAAGGAAGTGTTTATCTTAGAGCCATCAAGTCTTGCTTTGTGAAGATTGATCTTGTGGACTAATAACCTCGTTCAGCACCTGGATATTGGGCTTTATCTAAGTCTAATATGCATCTAAAGCATTGATAGAATCAATGCTTAGAAAAGATTTAAAGCTATCTTTGCATTGTGAGTGGTATCTTCTGTTTATCTTTCCTTTTTTTGTTGTTGTCTGTTAAGTTTGATGGGAAGCATGGCACTGTCGAACCACTACCGCTCTGAAGACTTGTTGGATATCGACACAGCGGCTGGAGGTTTTCAGCAGAGGCTAGGTCTGAAACAATGCCTTCCTCTTACTTTTTGCATTCATACTGGCCTGAGTCAATACATGGCCCTGGAGAGTGTGGAGGGACGAAGTAAATACGAGATCTTCTATCAATGTCCAGTAAGGAAGATATGTTTATACTTGTGAACGTATTTTTCTAATGATTGATGGTGTCCCTTTGCATGTTACCATATACCTGAAATATTTTACATAGCATAAGGTGAATACTAAGAGATCATATTAGTTTATTACTTGCCCCTGAGTTGCCATCTGGTTTTCATCAAAGCCCATAAGTGGAATGGTTAGTAAGTGAAAGAAATTTACATTAAGCTGTTTATAGCTATAGCAATTTCTATAGGTTCATGATGGTGGACAACATTCATCCTTATTGGAAGGTATTAAATTTAATTTGTTCAAACTGTGGCAGGTATATACTCTTGATCCTGTTTCTGTAAGGAAGAAAAGGTTCTCCATTATGGAAGATCAGCATCTGTATATATCTTCTCCCCAAGATGTGTTAAATGTAAACTTACTACAATAAATGATACCCCCTGGTTTGTAAGCAAAACTTACTCTCCAGTGAAAGAACGAATTGCTCTTGAACAGCTCCTTTGTAGAACATAATTATTTGAGCATTTTTCATAATTCTTATAGCTGTAGTATTTTAAGATAGGCATGTTGTTGCTAGTGAAGCTTGAGGATATTACACCTAACAAGATTTTAGCCCTCTCTCTCTTTACCCATGCCCTGATGACTTCCCCCGCCCATCACCAAAAGAAAGCGGGGTGAGTAAAGGGTGTTTCTTGTGTATTAAAAAAAAAAAAAAAAAAAAAAAGAGAGAGAGAGATGGGGATCTTCATCCTGCTATGGAGTTCCTGGCTTTTTGTTTTCAAAGCATGTAGCAATGAGATTCCTAGGGAATGCCTTGATAATGGATCACTTGAAGGATGTTGAGATTCCCCTTTGTATTACGCTGAGCATTTAAACCTTCTGGATAATGCTTGGGCACTTGGAAGGTTACTTACATGCTTATCTTTTGGTTCATCTGTGGACAGCCTTGCTTGTTTCAGGGGAGAATATGGTAGTACAGGAGCTGGGATTGTTTAGCCTGGAGAAGAGAAGGCTCAGGGGAATCTTATCAATGTTTATAAATATCTGATAGCAGGGCATAAAGAAGTCAGAGCTAGACTCTTCTCAGTGATGCCTGCCCAATGACAGAAGAAGAGGCAATGGGCACAAGTTGAAAGTCGGAAAACTTGATCTGGATGTACACAAAAACATTTTTACTGTGAATGTGATGGAACACTGGAACAGGTTACCCAGAGAGGTTGTGTAGTCCCTGTCCTTGGACAGGACATCATCCTGGGCAACTTGCTCTAGCTAACCCTGCCTCAGGCAGAGGGCTTGGACTGTCTCTTCCAACCTCAGCTGTTCTGTGCTTCTGTTCTAAGGCAATATTTTTGGGGGCCTTGTTTCTCGAATGATGCATTAAATCTGATTTTATATGCATGAGCCTTAGTGGAATGTTCAAGCTGTATATTCAGTGATCACGTGAGCACTCATCGGGACAGATGTGTGTTTTATATATTTGACTATCTGACTGGGAGTATAATGACGTATTAAGCAGCCAGATTTTAGGTTTAGTGAATATACGGGAAGCGTTCCCTATGTTATATTTCAGGTGTTGAATTTTAACCTTCTAATGCATCCATAACCTTCTTTCCCTTTTAGGACCAAATGGCTCGCAATCCATCTGCTATTGATATGTTCATTACAGGTAACACTAACTAGATAAAATATTCTGCAAAATGTTTCAATTGCGCTGTTTAGAAAATGCATGTCAGTATGACTTGAACAAAGCAAACGTTCTAAATTTTCTGTGCTACTTGTAAGACTCTAACCTACTTTAAAACATCAGCGATTACTTGAAATGAGATGCAGGTTTTCTCTATTAAAGCTTGTCCTTCTGTGTGTCTTGTATACAAATCATTCAGTGTACTAACCTGTCTAACAAGATGAGCAAAATCTTTAACGTAGCCATCATGGGGGTGATGTAAGCAGTTATTAAATACAACACCCAAGTGGACAGAAAGATTCCACACACACACACACACACACCTCCCGCCAGTGGTTTTTGCAACCATGTTAGAAGTTGAAAATATTTTGCGTCCCTTAATGAAATCTAATTAACTATAAACATAGCTGCAGAAGAAAACCTTTCTGGATTTTTGATTTGCCTGATTGCTTTGTTCAAAGGATAAAAGAGGGAAGGGGAAAACTGCGTAATTGTTGTTTGGTTATATACTAACCAAATGTTGTGATCATCTGTCTGACATGTACATTAACTGGAATAGTTTTGATTATTTCTTTTTGTTAATCCACTGGAATCTGGTAATTGTGGCTATGTCTAAATTAATTCCTCTCACTCGGTGGGAAAGCAGATGTGTAATAAATGGCACCAAAATTAATATTAAAATTTAGCCTTGCACATTTCTTAGGAAATATGTATTAATATTTCAGTGAGAAACCACATTAGGCAATGCTATGCCATTGCTTGAAGGTAGTCAGACTCTTAGCCACGCTTATTGTAGGAAACCTTTCTATGTACTGATTGATTGTATGAACTGATGTCAGCGTGAAGTAGTCAACCTGTTATCTGTTTTACAAAGGTCATTGCAGAATGCATTGTGAGCTTTAGAACCATCATAGGAAAGATATAGCAAAAGCTCAAGAGTTTGGTTACTTGCTTCTCTCCACCTGAGGATGATGTAATACCTTAAAGCTACTCTATGGTGAATTGGTATTGCTGCTCAAGGTTGCTGCTTTTATGGAATGGTGAGGTGATCTGACATCATACTTAAATGTATTCCACTTGGCTGAAAGGGTTCATCTTGGCTTATCGCAGAGTGGAGGGGAAGTTTCATATACAGCATTTCTCTTGTCATTTTCAAGGTGGCAGGGTAAATTGGCCCACTTTCTCCCTTTGGAGTTACTTTATACAAGGTTTGCATTTTGTGGATTAGTGGTAGCAAGGAGGATAATAAACTTGGAGTTCCTTAGACTTCCAAAAGATCAAAGGACAGTACACATAGCTCTTGCTCAAATGAAGAAGTGGTAAGTACACTTAATCTAACAGGAGTGGTAGTACTTGATAACACATCAGTGAAGGTGAGGATAATATTTCTTAGTATTTCGGCTTAAATCCAGTTTTGTATCAGTAATATTGACAAATAGTTGAAGAACTCTGTACTTTTCTGTTGAGCTCTATATTGCAATGCTTGGAAGATATATGGCTGAGAAATTCTTTTACAGAGAGCCAGTATGTCTTGTATGAAATTTTCTTCTTTGAGAGTTAAATGTGACAGCTTGACTGTCTACTTAGAAATCAAGCTGTTCCTAAATAATGGCTGTAGGTGTATGAAAAGCTGTTCTCAGACAATGGCTGTAGGTGTATGAAAATCCCAGGTTCTTTGGAATGACATACAGCCTTAGTCGTCTGGACTAAGTCGTCTTCGTAGCAGGAGTGCAGAGTGTGTCTATGACTTATCCCTGTTTTTAAGGAGAGGGGAATTCTGCAACTTGCTAGCATGTTTCTTAGAAACTCTATTCATATGGAAACCTGCGTATCAAAACTAAGTCCATAAATCCACCAGCGGGCTTGCATGCCTCTTGTAGGTAGAACAGTTGGAAATATCTATACAAATAGTAGGCCACTATACATGTCATCTTTCCCAGTCATAGCAGAAGAGTCATGAGCAGGAAACCAGATGATGAGAGACACCAGCATTTGAAGACCATGATTATAATGTGGAATACTTAGCTAAGAGATTCATTGTTTGCTGTGTCATTTCTGGAGTATGCACTCTTAACTCTTAGTTCTTGGTTGGTTTCTCCAAATGATCTTTGTTGGTAGAATGGACTGGAATATGGACTGACTCATCTAAGTAAGCCTGAGAGTTTATTATAAAAATATTCAATGCTTTAAACTGTTTCCTTGGAAGTACTGAATGTAATGTGCTTAGTGGTAAATTTGCCTGTCCTTATGAATACTTTCCTTCTTTGGCATCTAGGTACATCTTACTTGGAATGGTTTACATCCTATGTAAACAAAGTTGTAACTGGTGGTTATCCTATCATCAGAGACCAGATTTTCAGGTATTGTGACTGGGATTTATAACCTCACTGCAAAGTTTGGATGCTTCTTTTAGAATGCTGACCTCTTTCCGAGTAGTTATGGGTATCTGATACAAAAGCTGATGGCAGAGAAACAAGAAAGCACGTGAAACTGATTGGAGAGAAAGCTATAAAACAGAATGCTTAAAGAAACTTTTTTTACCAGAAGCTTCAGAGTTTGTAACTTTGCATTAACAGGACCAGAATTTTGCATTATAACTGATCTGAAGCTTAGCTAACAGCATAATATTTATTCTGCTTGCTATGAGTGTGCTGCTGCTGCAGGACTGTTCTGAGTTATAAAAAGGCAATTGTTTCAGTGAACTGGTCTCTAAAATAACACTGTTGAATATATAAATAAACAGAACTTGCACTTCATGCACTTTTAATTTCTTCTAAATAATAAACAAGAACCTTAATTCTGTCAAACTGGGATGCTATAGAACCAAGTTCCTGATCTGTAAATCAATTTGCTGTAGGAGTTGCTAGGTTTTGTTTTTTAAATAGCATAATAACACATCCTTATAAAACAAGTGTGTCTTGATTGACTTCAGATCAAATTATACATCCAGCTTACTGCAAGCATTAATGGAGGTACAAAATGATCCATAGCTGTATGAGTTTAGGTAATGAGGAAGTATACATCATGAAGACACTGCATACATCCTTTATTTAACTGCCAAATGAAAAGTTAAGAATGACTTTTAACCTAGCACCACAGTACTCTTATGAGTAATTAACTAATCACTTTACGTGTTTAGCTTTCTGTATTGAATGTACAGAGCTACTTGCAGAGTTAATGTTTTCCTTTCTGTAGGTATGTGCATGATAAAGAATGTGTTGCTACCACAGGAGATATTACTGTTTCTGTGTCCACATCTTTTCTACCTGAACTCAGTTCTGTGCATCCACCACATTATTTCTTCACTTACAGAATCAGGTAAAAATAACAACTGAATTAACTCTTACAATACCGGATAGACCCACATAATGTTCAAAGCATCAGTTGTGCAAACTTACGCACAAAACATACTAAAAATGACTAGGATGGGCACAACATGCTGTACTTTTTAATAAAAAAATACTAAATCATTACCTGGTCAGGTGCGCAAAGTACCAGTCAAGTTGGTAATTGGTAAAGTACAGTGATGGGGTGGGGGAAAGAAGTTACAAGTAACTCTTGTGATTTAGAAAGGGGTAAATAAATAAAATAGTGAAGCAGAGGCACGGAGATGGATCCCGACAACTGATTTAGTATACTTTACCTTAGTGGGTTGTTTTGCCCAGTTTACCTTGAGAGAGATCCCAAGGATACGAAAGCATTTCTTAAAATGTATGAAAGTAGTTACAGAACTATTAAGTATGCTGTTTGGCTTCTAGAATTGAAATGTCCAAAGATGCTCTTCCTGAGAAGGCTTGTCAGCTGGACAGTCGATACTGGAGAATAACAAATGCCAAAGGTGATGTAGAAGAAGTTCAGGGACCTGGAGTAGTTGGTAAGTAAAAGATTGCTTTTACGAACCCAATAGAGAGAGTGGTTTTGTATTTAATGTACGTTTTATGAAAGTTACGTTATTAGCCATTCATCATGGTGACAGAGGGTAGTAGTTGTATGGTTTGTATCAAAATCATTTTGTTGTTTGAAAGAGATGTTTATCTATCTGTTTTGTCTTTTAAGTTGTTTTGCAAGGGATGTCTCAACATCTTGATAGTTAAACGCTCTTCACGCCGTTTTAACATCAGTAGTTCCCGAGAATCATTTATGCATCCACTGGAATATAAAATGATCTGCCTGAATATGTTGTGGAGTACAAGTACTTTAGCAAACTGCTGAATTGTAGTTCTACTTCAGTCCTTACTGTCGTGATCTAATATTTTACCAACAGGGGAGTTTCCAATTATCAGTCCAGGGAGAGTCTATGAATATACCAGCTGTACTACATTTTCCACAACATCTGGATATATGGAGGGGTATTACACCTTCCACTGCCTCTACTACAAGGACAAATTCTTCAACGTCACAATTCCCAGGTTTCATATGGTGTGTCCAACATTCAAGGTGTCTACGGCACGAATGGTGAGCGGAGATGCAGTTGTGCTTATCCTATTTTTTTTTTCTCTGACCACCTGTTTTCAGAGAACACTTGGATTAATTTTAATAGGACAGTGTAACCGTGTGTTTAAACTCCAGTGTCATGTCACTTTTCAGTTTTGATTCTTTTCTTGAAAATCGCTCTTTTTCAGAACAATTTCTCAAAAAAAAAAAAGAAGTCTAGAAGTATCACTCGGTCTGAGACTTTGGCAATTTCCCGTTATGAATTCTTTCCAGCTTCTCAAATGTTTATCGATTAGAAAACACTCCTGGTGCAAAAATTACAATACTGAACAGTATTCAGATTGATAACTCCATACAAAACGTGATCCAATTAAGAATAAGTCTAGCAACTGTAGGCAGTTTGTACATTGGTAAAGCCATGTATCCTCATTGCTATGACATGTAATGCTACCAGTTTAATTCAAGACCCTCGGCCCCAGCTTTTATAGGATGCTGTATGTAGCTATGGGTCTTCCTCCCCAAGTCTTCACCTCTTTCTGGTATCAAGGTCAAACCTGGTTGTATCGGTGAAATCAGGGGCCCTGTGTCTTCTCGACAGAGGTAGAATGTGACCATTCTGTTGTCTGAACACAACTGCCCCTCAGGATGCACAGAAATATATATGTGTGCATGTATGTCTATTCAGGTCATATGTCAGAGGTATATCTGATTATGCAGACCACAGCAGTGTTGAGTTTTGTTTGCTTGTTTTGTTTCTTTTTAAGGAGCTATCTCATTTCTTAATTTGTACCTAGAAACGTGGCATGGCATTAGCTGTTTGGATTTCATAGTTCTTTTAAATATTTTGTCTTGGTATGACACCACCATCGTCTCTCTTAGCCATAATAGCATATCTACTTTCTTACACAAGTTTCAGGTAATAACAATTTTAAAATTATAGCGGTCCATCTGATGTTCATTAGTCCTCACTGAGCATGCATTCCATAAAGTCACTTAATGACTTCACAAATCACTACGATATTTAGCTTACTGTTAATTATAATGTAGTTTTAGTTTGGAGATTGCAGGTGAACTATATAATTCCTCTCTTTGCTTTGGCACATTTCAAGAAGAAAGCTTTTTTTATTTTATCACTACATTTATTTTATCACTACATTATTTAGTGACTATTTCAGATAGAACTTGAAAGTTTTTGTGCGAGCATCGAGTCTTCCCTCAGGGGTAGACATCTACTTGGATGCTTTCTCCTGTTTTTAATGGGATTTGAGACACTCCCATTACCAGTAGCTCTAACAGTAAGTGCCAGCAGATGTCGTGCTTCTAACAGAAAATGGCACCTCTTAAGTCTTGCTCACGCTTATGGGAGTTGTAACCTCCTTCCATTCAGTTGACTGTAAAAATAATTTGCGTTTCTCTTTTGCTGTACCTCTATTTTAAAGGTAGTAATGACCCTTTTTTTTTTTTTAAACTGCTTTTATTAAAAGACAACATAAGCCACCAAGAAAATGGTACAGCTAAGGTACTGAATTGTGGCTTTACATAGTTGTACATATGAAATAATGAAGGCTAATGGATATTTACTGAGTTAAAGGTCAAGTATTTGGCAAAATGATCTCTTGTTGCAAATTAAACTTTGTAATTGTAAGGAGCTGGTTTTAGGACATAGAGCACGATGTCTGCTTCAGCTGATTGACGTGATAATGCACACTTCAGATTTTTCTAGGCAATTGTTAGTGCTTTCTTATAACTAGCTGGAATAGAAGATTTTATTTAAATATGGATGTGTTTTGTATTAGGAAACAAATCACAACGAATATGCAGTGGATGAAGACGAAGATTCCACAGACACTGATGAATATGAAGATCGACGTAGAGTGTTGGACATTCCTGCACCTTCTGGACGCTGCCCACGTCATACCTGATGGGATTTTTTTCAAAACAAAATAAACTGTTTTCAGAAGCTGAACTCTTTGGGGCTAGTGCATAAGAATATTTCTGACTATTGTAAATGAACTTTCTGTTGCACATCAGGGCAACTAGCATGAATGTTGGTGCCCGTTATAATATTCATCAGAGTATAACTTTTTTTTTTTCCGGGTTTGGAAGTGGGGAGGAGGTTTCGGGGGGCAGGGGGAGGGAGGGAGGGAGAGGAAGAGAAAGGCATTTGGGCTTTGTTCACTTTTTTCCGAAGTGCAAAACAGCTTGATAGTCAGAGGTAATCATATCTTACATTTTTAAACTATTGGCTATTTATGATCATATTGCAAATATGGTGTGGGGATTTGGTTTTATACAAGCATTTAAAATTAGCAATAGGTAAGATGGCAAAAAAGGTGTATACTATTGTCCTTTCTCATGAGTTTCTACTCTTGATAACTCCTGCTAAGAATGAAACTTGCAGTTTGGTCTGTGTATCCCATTTGGGTGAGATCAGGTGCTCTTATGCTCTTTTTTTTTTAGTTAACATAGAAGTACCAGAAAATTCTGGTCATCAAATGCATAAATTAGGAAACTGGCCTTATTTTTAGACAATCTGTCTTTCAGCTTAATTTTTTGCGAAGTGACTCTGATTGGATAATACCTTTTTGGAATGCAGTGTACATGCATAATCTGCCACTCAGTAACCAAGAAATTTCTCAATGACTACGAAGTATGAATTTGTAAATACGTTTTGAGTTTTTTCTTTATATGATGTTTGCTGTTCAGACTTTGTCATAGGTGACAAATTTATGTTAAAGTATCATGTTTCCCTAAATCCTCTATGGATTTTTGTACCTACACCTGAAGAAAAAAACAAAAGAAAAAAAAAAAAGGGGGGAGCCTGACAGAACACCAGATGACTAGAAATTTTATATTTAAAGAATACCTGTTTGCTTTATCACTTTTATTTTGTTTCCATTGTCATTAATAAACAACTTAACTGCCTCTTTTGCTGTGAAGTGCTACATGGGACTCTTCTTGCCAAGACTTGAGCAATAATTGTATGACTAGCATCGCTATAGTCAGTTCCTCTTTTTGACATCCAGAATTAGTAGCTCCTATGAGGAAAACCAGTATATTGTGGTTCCAACTGAATGTTTCCATTATTGACTAGTTACTGCTCATATAGAAAGCCTGTTTTTTTACAAGTCGTAGTATTAGATTCTCTGTGTGCTCATCTTTCTCTAGTGCCACGCAGCATTTGGATCTTCCGCAGTGGTACGAGGTAGAAACACAAATATCGAGTATGATCCCTACAACAGTCGTTCAGGTGAAACATCTAGAGAAGCAAAATAAATTTGTGTTGTCCCTCACAGAAGTCTGAAAAGCAGTGTGAATTGCTGGAGTGGTTTAAAAACGTTTCCGTTTTGAGGATTCCTCGGTATTAGCTATGAGGGGAAAATGTGATGTTTGTGGCGTAATGCTTTTTCTTCACAGAAATCTCGTCATCTGTTAAAAGGATCAGTGAAAAAAGGATTTAGTGGAACTAGAACTTAGCCCAGTGCTGTAAGTCTGTTGTGTGTTTTTAAGGACGGATAACTCTCATGGTCGGAGGCTTGCTTGGTACTTTACCAGGATCTGTATGTTCCAGTGAAGTGATACCAGCTGAAGGTCTTAAGGCTCTACAGAAACACTCCCAATGCTTGGCCACTTTACCCTTCTCAGGGAGTGGTTCTCCCTCGGGTTGTTAAGAGGAACTATAATTATTGCTTACTGTAGAAGAAGCCAAGATACAGGACAACGTTATTCTATCAACTTCTGAGCACTGTGATGTGAGGGTTGGAGGCCTCTGCTCCAAGCATAACTGGTGGTCACAGGACTCCTGTGAACTGCGCGAGTTCGGAGTGAGAAGGTAACCAGGTAGGAGGAGCGACACGTTGCTGTTATTGTACCAAATGCGTTTGTATTTGTAACAGGGAAAAGGTTATTCCGTCGCTTCAGGCAGCTATTTTAGCACATGGCATATTGCCTAAAGTTACCAGACGCAGTGTTACTGCAAGCAACGTAACTCTTCATTATGTGCATTTGAAGTAGGGCTTATGCTAGTGGTTCTCCTCACCCCACCCAAAACTCTGAAGCTTATGCCAGATTGGTATGGAAAGTGAAGTGGCCAAGTCCATTGAAGAAAACAAGGAATCGGTTATGTTTGCCAGCACTGCTGGGCTGTAGAAATCTTCTGTGAGAAAGCGGGAGAGCATTCCCTCGATCCCGCTTCGGAAGACAGCACTTCACCAGCGCCCTGACTGATTCAGCAAGCGGGTGTTGGGTAGGTGTACTGGTAACTGCCAATCTAGTGTACCCAACTGCTAAATGCTTCCTATGCTTGTTATAATCTCTGCAATGTGCACGCACAGATTACGACATACAACATTTATATGTCCTTCCCCTTGGCCACCATCCTTCAGGTTCAGCCTGCAGTTCTATCAGCTTCTCCTGACTCAGATCCTGACTGTTTGATATTGATGCTTGGTTAGGACTTCTCCGGGAAAGGTCAAGTAAGCCTTGTTGAACATCTATGAATTCAGCATATGGTTAAAAACCTAGCACATCCAACGCAAATATATAACTAATCTAGTCCTTTTTTTGTCCGTGGAAAAGGCCTTCGCTGACAGTGTCTCTATAATTGCTCTGTAGGATTCCTTCAGCATTTTTGTGGGCTTTTGCTGACTGGATGGTTTACTGGAGAGAACCTTTGACCACCATTTCCTTGCTGTGACTGCATCACGCAAGAGAAAAACAAGTGGTGTGCCAGCCAGTGAGGGAGAAAAAAAAAAAACAGAAGTTGCTGTGCAAGTTATTCCAGTGCTGGATTTTTTTCCCCTGTCATTGTTTAAAGTAATTTCTCATCATCTATGCGAAAAATGGAAGGTGGAAAATTCAGGCCAAGTTGGAAATACCATTTATCTGTGACAATACAGATAAATGTATTGTCCGTAGGAAGAACTGTTTTAGATTTCAGGAAAGGAAAATAGGTAAATATTCAGCTACGGCTGAAGTTAAGTTCCTTGTTCCCAGTTCCTCATTGCAAAATTTTCTAGATGAATTAATGAATTAAGGGATTTTTTTAATATCAAGTCTTAATTGAATCGATTCTCATTTAATAAGTTCCATACAATAATCCACAAGTGTCTTGCTCTTGCATCCTTTTGCTTTTATTTATGACTTGAACAGAGGTAAAATCTTTAAAAAGTTTGTAAGATCATCTGCTGAGCTGACTGATAATCATCTTAACTCCTGTAAAACACCAACAGAATCTAATTTAAGTTCTGAGTGGTTTAGGGTTTACTTTAGGTTTAACAAATGAATTGGCAGTTGTGCTGTGGTAACAAAAATAGATCCAGAATACCTTTTTAAATACGACTGGTAGTTACAGATATTTCATATTGTACTCAAGTCAGCGCTCAATTTTTTTTATCCAAATGGCATGGATCTAAATCTCTCAATATGACAAAAAACACTTTTGGTGTCCTCAACTACATTTCTGCTGCTCTCCTTCGATGTTTTTCTAGGTTGTCAATGTTTAGCTCTATATTCAGCTGCCTTCGGAGGAAACGGCCACTTTCCATTCCTGGTTATTTCCCTTTGTGTGTTCTAAAACTCTTCATAATTTTCCTTAATCCTATCTGTTAATTCATACCATTTATTTAACCACAAGCGGGGATGCACGGGAGGCATGGCCGCGTCATGCTTTAGGAAGAAAGCGTTTGAGGGTGACGAGTGTGTGACTGCCGTCCAGTTAATCCCATCTCCTTCCCCCATTGCTCTGTCCACCAAAGAGGCAGGGGGACGCAGGTCATGGTGGAGCCCCCGGCCACCTTCTGAAACCCAGCGTCTGCGTCCAGAAGGGTGCACGGTCGGCGCAAAGCCCAGGTTTAGCTGATGGGTTAGAAATTAAGCGTAGGACAGCTACGCTTCATGAAGGGTGGGAAGAACCTCCATCAAACCCCCTGGAAAATCATGAGAGCTGGTACTACGCAGCGTTACACACGTACATACGTGGCGTGCATGTGTGTATATAGCAGGGATGCATTTGTGTAAGTCTTCGCGGTCTGTTTAAGCATTGCGCAGGTAAGGATTGCTCACCGTCCTGCGGGACCGCTCCTCCCCCGGGCCTGGCCCCCGGGGGCTCGGGGCTTTGCGCTCCCCCG
>NW_009193183.1:0-26663 GCF_000690835.1 Fulmarus glacialis
TATATAATTATATAAAAATACAATATATTTTATATGTATATATTCACACCTATCTAATATCCATATTTATATTATATATCTTTTACTTGGCTGCAATGTTCCTCTCTTAAAACAGGTTCAATTATAATATATGCTGTTCTGGAATTCAGTAACAAAACAGTCATTGATCATGAAAATGGACAATAATGGTTTTAGGACAAAATTTTCTGAGAAACATTTTAGGAATGATGGAAGGACTGAAAGATTATAGAAGAAAATTTTGCCTGATGCAGAAGGTTTGTTTTTGTATTACCTAAGCATTATCAACTTCGTGTCAGGGAAAACAGGAAAGTACTGGGAATTTTACATACAAACACTACCTTCTGGTACATGAAATCCTCCCCTAATGAAGTTCAGTCAGTTTGCTTAGAAAACTATCACTGTATAAACATGAAGCAGACATTTCCCTAATTTTCACATGTATTGTTTGCACCTCACGTTACAGAAATTGTACTCAATGTAAATCTGAACTGCAAGATAGAACAAAAAGAAGACATGCCTTGATAAAGTGCTATCACATATTGTCTTTCTTCTAAATGACCATCTTTTACGACTTATCCAAACAACAATAGATAATATAATATTTTATTATGAAGAACACCAAGAACCCAGGTACCATGAGGCACTACATAAGGACCCGTGTACTGTAGCTCAGACATTACAAAAAGCAGGCTGAGGTGCTTGGGCAGAGGCATGAGGGCTTGAGAAAACACCAAGATTTGTGGGTGGACACCAAGCACCCCCGTAAGCCCACCTGGAAGAGGCCGCAGCCGCACAAGCCTACACCCAGCACCGCGGGGAGAGATAGGTCTCTTCTGGCTCTGGAGCCAGCCTGAGGCCAGGGCTCAGGGGAGGTTTGCCCACAGACAACTTTGGGGGTGAGGTACGTGCTCGAGTTAGCTGCCGAAGAGGCTTAACTCTGGAGCTGTGCCAATTCCAGCAATCCTATTCTAATGTAACCCCGGGAGCTACATGCATGAGGTCAGATGGGACAGTCATAAGGATGCCTCTTGGCCTTGAAATCTCTCCACACAAAGGTATCTTCTGTCTGGGCTCTTCCTGGGGGAATTCAGACAGGCTAGGCTGGAAATTACGGGGTTTTCTCACATTAAAGCCACACAAAACACAGTGCCAGGAACAAAGAGATGTAGCTTTCCTACTGATGCTGCTATGTCAATGCCTCACAGGAGGTGGTGGAAAGCACCAGGAAGCAGGGGACTAAAGGAAGGTGTCAGGGCAATGTAGCTGCTGCAGTGGTTTCTGCGATTTCTGTTTAACCATCTTTCACACTTCCAGGGGCCGATGAGCATTTACAGCCATACAATAAATTGTAAGTAAATTTAATGCAGGGAACAAACTAATTTACATTATTTTCTATGCAAGTACCCACAAAACACCAAGTTGTGAAAGCAGTTCTTCAGACACTTATCACAGGCCATCATATCTGCTGGCTCTAGGTAACGGAAAGACACAGGCACCGAAGCTAGAAAGCAAAGTAGTTTTAACTGTTCAACTAGCCCATAAATACCTCCAAAGATTTGATGGCATTTTTTGCATCCTATTGTCTCCAGCTTCAACACTGTACATTTTTAAGAAAAATCAAAGAGAAAAAAAAAAAATCCCTTTTTTGTTTAAAAACACTGAAAAGAAACACATGCAGCTGTGATTTTTTATAAATTTCGAGGTATCAAAACCCTGCATGGAGTATTTACTACATGAAATCACACAAAATACAGACAGTATGAGTCTTATAAGTGAAAACAACAGGGAAACCAACGTGGCAAAAGACCAACTTAAAATCTCTCTGAAAATTTTCTTGTAATAATCGAGGGAACTCATCTGCAGCGTAAGATTCCCTTTCTGTTGGTTACCTTTATTCTTTGGTATTTCAAAGCAAGAAAGCAAACTTTTTCAGTAGCTTTAGTTTCTATTCACCACAGAACGACCAGACCACAATATAAATGAAGTCAACCATTTACCACTTATACGGACAACGCTTCTGAAAGCGATGATGTCATCTGGAAGTGCCAGATGTCTAGCAAAAAAAAAAACCCTATAATTTTTTCCCTGTCATTTTCAGAAAGTCCTCCGTGCGTAATCCTTAAGTATCACATTTTTTAATATAGTCTAACTAAGCAAGCTAACAATGTCATTTGCTAATGGCCATTCCTTACTGCTAAGTTCAAACCTTTAGCCCCCTTCACGGTTAATTGACCTGCGATGGTTATGTACATTTCAGACTGCAGAGAGTGCAAACACAGCATATTTGAGTGGACATTAGATTCCTCTGGCAACAAGTGATTTCAGACATGAAGGCAACTTCTAAAGGTCGTACTTGCATCTGTTTTTACATACAAACAACATTTGTAGCTATGGACACAAACACAAGGAGAGTATTTCTTATTCTGAAAGTGACCACTAGGCAAGCTTGCAATCCAAATAGCTAAAACATGAATTTAGCTCATTACCCTCAGACCAACAGGATTTCAATCCAAAAATCTTCCAAGCACCATTCGGCACCCTAGTGGGCCATCTGAAGAAAAAGGAATAGACTAGACTGGGTTTAAAAACTGACATTGCTTTTCACTCATGGAGGTAGCCCGTTTCAGTACAGGTTAAGGAACACTAACATTAGCCTGAGACCTGAAACAGCCTGAGCACTTCTGTTCTCTAAATAAATTCTTTCAGATTCCAAGGCTAAGATTTCAGACTTTTTAATAAACACTGAATTCATATTTTAAAAGTATAAAAATACACTGAGGGAAATGGTGAGTCAATGAGCTATGTTTTATTACGCTTACAAATATGAGCTCTACTTTGCAAGACGCCCTGTTAACTTGGAACTACTTAACAAGTAAAATACAACCTCCACAAAATAAGGTGTCAGAGACAGAGATAGCACATCTCTCCTTTGATAACCCCGTAAGGACAGTATAGATACTCATCTACCAACCAAGTTAAGGGGCAGTCAAACCTTTTACTGTTCAAATTTTGTCCTTCAAAACAAACAGTTTGTGTGAACCTTTCATTCTTATATCCCACATGCCTATAATTTACCTGCTATAATCTGTTACTAGAGGACATTTGTTCCTTGAGCTTGGAACAAATTACCAAGTTTGCATGAGTTTGAACAGTTGTTTGCTAGAGATCCAGTTCTCCAAATTATCTCAAAGCCTGTGAGTTTCAAGTTATGCACGAAAAAGAGACAGAGGTAATTCTCTGCACAGCCCTAGTATTTCAGGAATCAAAGTCTTAATTGGCACTAAATACTCTATTTCTTGTTTCTAACTGGGAGAACTAGTTCACCTCTGCTACTGCAACTGTTTCTTCTCTGCCTGCAAGTTTCCTCTGCATCACACAGTATACAAAATCCATACACCAAAAAGCCTCAGGCTCTTTGCTTGCACTGATTTCAGTGATGCAGTTTTGAGTCCAAAGAGCAGAGCAGAGCAGAGAAGACCTTCCAAAAAAGATCAACGGTGGTGCTGGATTTCTGTGGCTCGTTTTTTACAGTGCAAACAGAAGAGCTGCAAGACTGGTATAGATAGTAAGGAGTCCTCCCTCTGATTCCATCTTATCCCAAATGTTTTGAAGCAAGTCCAAACTTGACATAACGTACTTAACTGCACAAAAGTATATAATGGGCTAGAGATGTATGATGTATAATGAAATGTATTCTGATGTCAGCTAGCCCTAAACCAGAAAAGTCTGAAGAACACAAAGAAATAAGAGAAAAAAGAATACATGAATATGGAGAGATTTTGAAATGCTATTATCCACCTATGCTAAGTAGTTAGTTATGTGTTGTGTTTGAAAAGGATTGTTGACAGCATGTTGAGGGAAGTATAGTTATATGAATGGAATTTGAACTTGCATGTGATCACAAGAAGTCATCTCCCCTGACGTTACAGTTGGACTTCATGAGTTTCCATTTGGCAATAAATTCAAATGCTCCTATCCAGCTCTCACAAGGCTCTGTGGAGCTGCGAGTCCAGCTTTGGGCAACACCCTTCAAAAAATATTGGATCAGTTGAAGCAGATCAAAAGAGAAAAACAAGAATGACAAAGATCTAAAAATACATGACCTGTTAGGAAAGATTGAAAAATTAGGCTTATTTAGTCTAAAGTAGGAAAAAACAAGGAGAGATGTGATAATAGTCTTCAAATACGTAAAATGCTGTTGCAAAAAAGGTACTAAATCAACTCTTCCGGGAATGGGAAAAGAACTAATGAGTTTAAAATGAGCATACATGTTTTCAGCTAAAACCACTTTTTAATACAAAAGACCGATAAGCACTAGAATAAGTACTCAGGAAGCAAGTGAAACCACAAATAAGGCAGACACAAGAACAACTATCAGTCAAGAATGGCTTTCATTAAGTTATCTTGCCTTCAGGTACAGAGATGACCTAGATGACCTGTCCAGAATCTTTCCAGCCCTAGTTTTGTAGTTCCATCAATGATTATAGATCTCCTTCATTCACCAGCATTTAAGGTGGATTGCACCTGCTTCTTGTGACTATTACAAGGAAGCAAACAATACTATGCCAATAAAGCAAAACAACTGACTTTTGCACCTTCGCCCTGCAAATCACATTCCAGAAGACCAACTGACACCTCTCCCTCCCTTAACTGTACTACATGAGTAGATAATACAAGATTATATGATGGTGGACATAGTTGGAAGGTGTCTTGTTATCTTACAAGTATTTGCAATAATAACTGAAATAACAAACAGATGACTACTCAGCCAGAAGTATTCTACTGAATATGCTGATTACAAATAATCTACGTTTTTCAACCTGACTCAAATACATGTGGTTTTTTCCTTGCAGATTATTATTAGTACTGTAGATGAGATAAGAAATCCACTGTATCAGGCATTATGTAGATGCATGGCAAAAAAACAGCTGAGGAACTTGCAGCCATGACAACAGTTGAGTATTGGAAGTAGATGAGTGATTCTGTTTATATATTAGACATTTTTTTCTAGAAAACATTTATATCCATAAACCAGAACCGAAACTACCACAAATTAGACTGGAAGGATAATGATAAAGATTGGTAATGTGATACACACAAGTCATTGGTTTTCACACAAGCTGACAACCACCAAAAAATGGTGGTAACACCAGCTGGTATCTGTCTTTTGCTGACACTGAATGAATACCATGGCTTGTTTCATTACAGGAGACATCAAATATCACAGTGGCATTATCCCCTCTAGAGAAGCCAAAACTACAGCCCTGATTTTCTACTCTACCTGCATTGTGCTAAAACACCACTGAGAAAGGGTCTGCTGCAGGAAGCCTCTTTCAGTCTTGATTCACAACTTCTTGACCTTAATGCAAACCGCCATCTGCTCTAGGACAGCCCTGAGTTGAACAGTATCAGAGCATATCGTGCTCAAGGAAGTCATCTTCCTGTATTAGGAACAGGGGCTGTAGAGATGAGGCTCCAGTAGAGAGTAAAAAAACTTTTATCTCAAAGCTACTAGTGAGCAGTCACGAACGAAGCTTCAGAACACCCCGCTTACCTGAATTTTGCAAATAGGAAAACAGAAGTAATGAGGTAACACGTATTTGAACACAAAACTGGTTTACATGCATAAGAAGACATGCCACAGAAAAAAACTCAAAGGATACCTTACAGTAGAGGGGACTATGCTGTTTCAGAGGGTAAAATGTTGTCTCTGTTACAGCGCAAATTAGCCAGCTGTACCAATGAGTTTCCTCTGGTATCTGTCTCTCAGTTTGAAAAGCCAACACACTTTCAAATATCAGCCACATCTGAGGCACTGTGTAAGCTGAGAGTACATTACAGCGTGGGTAAGTTGTCAAGGTGAGTAGAGGCTACTGACCTCTCTAATTACAGCAAAGAAGATAGTAAAAACCGAGATCGGTAACTGCAGATCTCGTGTATTAGCTCAGGCTGATAACAGGAACTTTGTGGATTTATATTAATAACAGCGTTACTGTTTTATACCGAAATACAAAACATTCAAATACTTATTTAGTTCTCAAATGCAATCAAAAGGGAAGTGGTCATGACTTTGTAAAATAAGCTAGAATCTGAAATCTAGTCTTCTTCCTGGATTGGTTTTCAGGTCAAAGCTAGGCACTCTTAAAATTACTTAGAATCTTGGGTGGAGAAAAGGAACTGAACTGAAAACCAGACATTTCAGCAACTCAGGCTTTTAGCCTGATCCGTCAGTAGATTTCATATCATTATGCAGTGTTTTATCGATATCACCAGCACAAGTCTCAGTATGGATGTAGATGCTCAGCAAAAGTCTTATTATTTTCCCCCTCCCCCCTGGCTGGCGTAATAACTGCAGCAATATTAGAAGCTGTGTTACTCTGATTATACAGGAAAAAGCAGCCATGCTTGGCTGAACAGACAAGGCCTCATACTCTTTTACTCAGTAATGACGTTAGAATATCCCTAAGCTGTTCCTGAATTCCAGCTAAGATTAAGAGGGCAAAGATCTCCATGTGTATTAGGAGGCTATTTGTACTAGTGTGTACTGTGTGTTGTAATTGGGTGTGTTATCTGTACTTAAAAACTAAGCTCAGAAAAAGTATAATTTGATTCCTGTTACAAAAGTAAATTATATAAACAACAGAAGTGTAGTTACTCTTTGCTGGAAAGAGTACCTTTTGCATATGTCCATTGCCTCTGTTCACTCAACTGAAAGCTCAGATGTCCCTGTCGAGCAAAGGAAATCAGTTTTGGACCAGATCCTGGTATTGGCATTTCACCCACACCTACAGATTTCAGTTGTGCTGAAGATAAGTGGGGCAGAACTGGTAACATGGATTGAATTGGTAAGCACGAATACCAAAAGACAAAAACTTGCTTTCCTTCAGATACTCTGCATCTAAGCTCGTACTTCGGTTTCTTTATCGCAAAAGGAAAATAATCCTACCCTCAGAGGAAGATGGAATTTCAATAATTAATATTAATAGGTCATATAGACAGTTTGGGAGGAAAGATCTTTTTTAAAAGTGTAGAGCATTATTAGCATGATTTATGTTCACTTTTTCTATTTCAAACTGCCTACATATTTCTGTCATTCTTCTGTTCCTATTGGCCATAACTGAAAAGAATTAGAAATATTCTTTTCCTTGATACAAGACCCAAAGGAATTACAAGACCGTCAAGACTTGATAAGAAAATTTACTGCAGATACTGAATGTGAACTTAAACAATTCTCTAAAATTCACTCCACCTTCTAGAACCATTTTAACATGAAAATCTTTTTCCTAAATTAGGAAACAAATCAAACTACAGACAGCAAACCAGCACAAGGATACATCAACACTCCTGAAGTATAGAGATATTACTTAACCTGTGAAAAAGATGAAGTAATACGTTCTGTCCTACGACTACCTGTAGTATCATAGCATATGTAAAAGGCTTATATACAGCAAAGTGAACATATTTTTGTAACAGTAAAAATACTGTTCCAATACTTATTTTGGGCTAACTTTCAAAGATTATGCACTGTGCCAAAATACTTACCTTGTTCCTGTTTGGTGGAATGCTAAATAATGCCTTTTCTTTAGGCAATTGTGAAAGCACAGCATCAGAAGAATAAAACCTCTTTTGTTCAAGCAGCAGATCATTTTTGCTTTCAGAAAGAAAGTCATGCAACTTTTCAGCTTTATTGCTTTCTGGGACATCTTCAACAATTCTGCAAGAAGTTATGTTTAACTCAGTTTCTTCACATTGTCTGCCTAAAATGTGGATAGAAGAATCCAAGCTGGCTGCTTTTCCATAACAAAGACCACTAGGTTTCTTCAGGAATGCTAATTCTCTCCTGTTGCTATCCTCCGAGTATTTCCTTTTCCATGTGCAGCGTTTCTCTAAACTCCTCTTGTCTTGTTCCTTTAACCATGTCTCTGTTTCATCAGAGTTGGTGAGCCTCTGATTGTCACCATGAAAACTGCCCCCACAAAGAGAATCACTCTTTGTTTCACCCAGCAAAACTTTTGCTTCAACAAGATCAGCCGAAAGGTCTGTACTCACAGGCAGAGCATTACCAGCCACTGTCGCTCTCCGGGGGAAGGAATCAGCCAATTCCACACCCTTGGGACAATTCTCGGTGTTTTCTGAAACCCCCACTTCATACTGGCTTTTTTCTTCATTTTCTTTAACCTGTACTGAATCTGGTCCCTCGTCGGTTGATTCCTTTCTCCTTTTTCTTCTGAAATATTTTCTTCCAGGGGAATGTTTAGCTGGACTTAAGGGAGCTTTGGCAGGATCTAAACACTGTTCTTCCTTTTCAGCCCTCACACATCCACAGACATTCCCCATTTGGCTTTCAGTAACTTACAGTCGCACAGTCTCATTCATTCCAGTATATTTATATACACTTAAATCCTCCTCAGAAAGTTAAGAACTGCCGTTTGCACCGTAATTTCTTCCAGACTTCATGTCCATCCTCCTCAGTACGTAGCCATTTTGCTTATGAGAAACGCACACGCAATAAACATTGTGGCACGGTGCCCAGGCAGGGCCTGTGTCTGATTAGACACTGTGGCTTATTTCTGGCCTCCAATCCTCTTAAATAAACATCACTGCTTCAACGTTGGGCTGTAATGCTGATGGCCTTTCACAGAGATGACATAGCATTTATGAGCAATAGAAAATTCTCGCATGCATTTTAACTACCCGTTTCATTTAGTAACTTGAGCAAGATAAAGTAGAAAAATATGTAGTAACCTTTGAAACTATTAGCTACACTCCAAATCCAAAAGCAAGCAGCGCAGCAAATAGCAGGGATTTAGTTAGCAGATTTGGTTTGCACTTCCTATGTTTTTATTAGGTATCCAATGATCCACAGAAGGGAAGGTTGAAGTGAAGGATCAGAGATTGTTCTGACAGTTTGTTGGGGGTCAAATTTTTACTTGTATGTGGAGTTTTCATAGCAGCTGATGTGATATTTCACTGATTCATCAGCTATAAATAACCTGCTGCTTCACTACTATCATACAAGCATAACAGCTTGCTCAGGGCAGTGGTGCTGTGTACTGGGGGCTGGAACTTTTCAGCAAATTTAAACCTTCTAGCATATAAAGGTGAAACAAATCATAAGAGCCAGTCTGTCTAGAAAACTGTCCACACAGTTACTGTTTATAAAAATGGAGCTTTATCCTCCTCTGTAGGCATCTCTGTGTAGCTCTGAATATAACAGCCAAGAAGCATCTAACTACATATGAAAACTAGGTAGAAATGTAAATATTAAAATGCAAGCAAGTCTAATCACCAACATACTTGGTTTAAAAAATACAGCTTCAGCTTCATTTTTGTTACGAATATACAAAACCTACTAAAACCAACACGCATCAGCAGGGGTACATGTGCATGGTTTCTCATGCTGAGAAAGAACTACTGAGTGACTTGCCAAGCATTATCAGGTGTTACCATTGAGTTTCCCTTGTTTATTTGAAAAGGAATTGCAATAATGAAACCCAGAGACTTTATCCCCAGGGGCCAGTTCCACTGAAGCATTCTATGACATTTTACTGACGGGATCTAGAATGAATAATACAGCAAAGAAGTAGGATCAGCCTCCAAAGAATTTCCAAGAATACAGATGCTCATTGCTGACCACTCTCAGGCCACTGGCGTAAAATTTGACAGTAATGCTTAGAAAATTTTATACCATAACACTAAGGGACTAGAAGGCTGTTACAGAATACCCTCTACCACTGATAGACAGGCCAACTACATACAGGCACAATGCTAACATGTTTCTTTTCAAAGTAGGTGTTTATACCATGACCACACTCCTTCATGGCCTCAATTTGTATTTGCATTTGTAGTATGCTTAACATACAGGTATGGTTGTGATATTTACTCCTTTTACTAACAGTAAAAAGTTGTATTCTAGTCAGCTTAGAAAAGCAACTTTCAGTCAAAGCCAGAGGACTCACTGATTTAAAACACACATCCACATGGGACTGAGTTGGGTCCTGACTTGCCCCCCGCCTTAATAGAAAAGCACACAAAAAACCCAAGAATATAGTCTTTGTAAATGACATCGCTGTGTTTATACCAACAAATGGCTTTTACGCTTGAAAATATACCTCTCTGCTCTCTCATCAGAAAAGAAGATTCAGGACTTTGCAGTGCAAAAGACCGAGACTGATTTAATTTCACACTGATATAGCTTCTGGTTTAATAATAACATGTCCAATAATAATAATATATGGTAAAAATATATTATAGTATAATAATATTGAAATATTACATTATGTACTCTTATAAAAAAGACTTATTATGACTATCCTGATAAAGCAGAAATTATGTAAAAGGTTAAAGACAAGAGGGTCCAGCATTTCAATGAAAAACTGCAAGTTTCATGCTGTATTAACTGTCTAATCAAAAATCTACTGAAGTACATATAACCTAACACAAGTACACTGCCAATGTTGTTCTTCATCCACAAATTTGACAGGAGTTAAGAATTTGCTGAAAAATACTGCAAATTTAAATTTTCCAATGCAAGTGCATATTTAAATTAGGACACATGAGCACTGAGGTTTCTAAACAATAATTATATTAGACTATATGAGTTTTAATGGAGTGTGATTTAGTATATACTTTTTTTTAAACTGTTTACGTGTTTAACAATCAGCACGATACCATATTCTTCCAAATAGAAAACGTCCCTAAAGCATTCTCTGTTATTTCAAAACTCTTGTTAGAATTGGTGTCACTCTGACTGTCATAAAAATGTCAAATTAAATCTAATACAAGATAGGTCAGAAGAAACACATATTGTTATTTTACAGCTGACAATCTGTATTTTGTAATGTAAACAGTAATTTAGAAAGTCTCTGATTTTGCACGTCCTCTTTCATATATACCTTAAATCTGGATTTTTTTTTTTTTTTTCTTAAGAGTAGGTAATTCACTTTTTCAGAAAATTAGGTGCTTCTGAAGTGGAATTAAAAAACTGAGGCAGCAAAAATACAAGAATCAGTTCTGAAACACTGGTTACACGCTCAGTACTCCCAACAATCCTGGCTTACTGCAGTATATTCCAAGTCAATTTAGTTAAATGCACAGGGTATATCTGCAGCTATTCCTAGAATTTAACCATTTCTAAATATTAGCTAGGAATAAATGCATTCCAAATATATCTCTACAGGTTATTAGTAGTATTTGTGCCCTTTATCTTCCTAAAAATAGGTAAGAAATATGTATTTTTGACACTTAATAACCAATTTAGCAATACTTACCAGCTGTTCCTGAGTGAGAAGGTTATCACCTCTCTATTAACAATTTTTTCTGCTGTTCCTTGTTCTTCCATGAACCAAAAAGTAACTTTATAGTCACTTTAACTTTATAAGTCACTTATGCTCTTGAACCAAAGAAAAGATCAAGGACAAAAGAATTGACAAATTGCATTTGTATCAGTCGTGGGTTTTTTAAATATAAAAAAACCTAAGCAAAATCATATTCCATGTTAAGGGAAGATGATACATGAAAGCGCGCGTAACTAAAGACAAAATGACCACTAACTGAAATTCTATAAAGTCGTAACTTTGGTCTCAGCAAGGAAAGAGACACAGACAACAGGATTAAACCGGAGATTCAGAAAAAGCAAATTGAAATTTCTTCTAAAACCTGTCTGCTAGAGCAAAGAAACATTATATTCTTAAGCATCAAAACAGACTACCACTGAAGACTACAAGAACCACCACAACATACTGAAGACCTCACCACACCAAGGGCTTTGTCTCAGACACCTGACTAGACCCAAATGGAAGCTCAGCACTGGCTAAAGCCAAAGATCCAGACGATAGAAGCTGTTAAAAATAATATCATGGACTGTTGTGTTTCTTTTCTTTTTTTTTTAAAACAAAAAACCCAAAGATACAAATTTATATCCACCAATGCTGGAAAGTTTTAAGGGGAGATTAGCAAAAGACTTCTTCTGGCACATAAAACCTTAAGTAGTGTAACATGAATAAAGGATTAGACCAACATTTGTCTGCAATTTGATCTTAGACCCTGCTTAATCACAAACAACAGGTTAACATTAAGACATGGCAAACAAAAGATTAACATCGAGACATGAAATAGCTCATGCAGATTTGTATGAGTTTGCATTTAACCACAGATTTCTGTAATTTGTCAAGCACGTCTGTGACTGTGAAATGCATTAGGCTTTTAACATGGGACAGGTGTATTACACATTAAAGTGGCAATGTTGTTGAACACCTGTGTATTTGTTAGTCTGCAAAATGCTGAGACCGTTCATCCCATGTACACTGCTAATTTATGCTTTATCATTGGTTTCATATAGTTAGCAAACGTAGTAAAGGAAAGATATTCCACTTTGCCAATCAAACTGCACCTGGTATCTTTTATCCTAGAATAACATGATCAAACGCCTACTAGGGATGCATTTCAGGTAGTTTTGCATCTAAGATCCCTTACCTCTCTTTTTTTGTTGTTGTTTATGCAACACAGCAAAAGCAATGGAGCATTTAGCATAAATGGGACACGTCATTCCATGGTACTAAAACAGCATACCAGATAACCAGCAAGCATTTTGTTGCACAGCGCAGAAATCACAAGCAGAATGACAGAGATAAACATAAGCCAAAAGGAAAGTGAAATTTAAAGCAGCACAAGATACAGAACATGGCAAAAAACAAAGGCTTGCCAGCACACAATATAACAAAGGTTATATTTGGAACTATTTGAGCTGTCCTGGCAACCACCGCTCAAAATCTGAAAGAGCTGTTCAGCTGTCAGGTACCATTGAGGTACCAAAAGTCATGACCCTGAACAGGAGAGCTTTTATATCCAGTGAGAGGCTTACAAAAAGAGGAATTTGTTCCTTGTTGATGGTTTTATAGGATTAAGGACAAAGATAATCAAACGGATGAGCTACCTGCTCATAAATCTTATCTTGCTGCAGATATCCCACCCTTTGTAGAGATAAAGTCTAAATATGACTCTGCAATGAGCCTTAATGCCTCTTGTCCTTGCTGTGATTCAGATGAGTCCCAGAAATTCCAAGAACTCCACACTCATTTTCTTACCTGAGAGTTAGCAATTCGTTTTTTTTAAATTGCTGAAGAATTCAGGAAGAGATAACTAGGAGCTCAGCTGAGGAATAAAATATAGGAAGAGTATACCCCATCATATGCTGAATGACAGGTCTGCTGCAATGGCTAATGACTGGGAATTGCAGCTCCCAGGTGGAATACATTTCACCCTATGACCACTTACAGTCAGAGATTAGACAACTGGCCACATAGCTCCATCTTTGAATCATTGAGATCACACCTTGAACTGTTCTAGGCATTTTAAAGCAGAGGCAGATTAAACTTCAGTCCTTGGGCTCCAAGACCCACAGCTCCAGCAAGACCCAGAGGCAAGCTTCAGAGCCAGCTGCTGCCAGCCAGCTGCTCCCAGCAGAAACAGGTGCCAGGAAAACTGTGAGTGAAGGCCAGAGTCAGCTCTCTCAACTCCACACTGCCATCTCAGGAAAGACAGGAGGAAAGCAGGCAGCATGTCTCCTGTATGGTGACCCCATCACAGATTTAACAGCAGAGCAGCTGAAGCAGAAGAAGATGCACGGGTCCCAAAACATCCCATTATTCCTCTGCCTTCTGCATGTCATCTACTGGAACAAGCCACCACAGCTGAGCCACCTCCTCCTCTGGCTACCCAGTATGAAGGCCACAGCCTTCATGACCAACGCAAGAGTGCTTCAAAATCACTACCTGCATTGCAGGCTCTGAACACCTAACTGTGGTAAAGGGTATCAGGAAACTTGAGAAACAGCTGGGTAGCTGTCCTTTATCTCAGCCAAGTCATCTACAAACAAATCCACCCTTCCTACCTTGACTGATAAAGAATGAATTTTGCTTGAAGGCTTACGGGGAGCCAGCAGCAAAAATGTATTTGCTGGCTGACAAGAGAAATGTGAAGAGGTTACATGTGCCGCAAGGAGGCCTGAGAGAAAGCACCCGTCTGGCCAGAGGGGGCTGGATGGTACTGTAACATCTGGACAAAAAAGTTACTGACTTGAGCCTTGAAAAGCAGCACCCTGCAAAGAGGCCTGACAGCAGGGAGCTGGGGAGGGTGGAAGGAAAAGTGTTTCTCAGCAGCTCCTGAGCTGCAAAATGATGATGAAACTGAAATAGAAAAAGTCTATTCAGTCATGACTTAGAAGCTCCAGGAATTTTTTAAGGTCTGAGCTCACAAAGGCCTAATTTTGGATGCCCGAAAGTTTGAAGTTTCAGGTCTTGCTTTGTTTTGGCACGGTTTTTTCAGCCAACTGCAAATCTTTCTAAATATTTAACATTTGTTAAATTAAAGAATGTTTGCAGTGGTTTGAAAAGAAATTATCACCAATTTTCACAGAAATTATCTTATTAAAATTGTGGTTACTTACTGAGGCCAAATTCTGCTTTCATTTATAGCTCATCTCCAATGTCATCAGTGAAAACGTATTGGGTGTTGAAGGAGGAGTCCATTCAAGTATTAATTTGGATATTTATATATACAGCCTATAATTCTACAAAATACTGTAATCTGATTTGGCATGTTCTACAGGTGCCAGGAAAATAACTTACAGTAGTTATTGCATTATGAAACTGAATTTTAAAAAAGCCACATATTATTAAAAGCATGTGAAATGCATACATTGAAAGCTTGCCTAAATCCTAATAACATACATGTCTCGGGGATTTTCAATACCCACAGGACAAATTATTTTCTAACATACTCGATTCAATAAACCACCGGATTTCCCATTCCGTCTTTTCTCTTATATGTAATTACTTGGGACACAGAAGAATGTACAATTTCTGGACTTGTGCAGCTGCAAAAGTCAGTGGTATAACTCAAAACAATATTTATATGTTATTTATATGTATACCCAATTATGGGTACCAAGTCACAAAGCCATAACCATCTCTAGACGTATTTCAGATGCAAGAGAAACGTAATCCTCAAATGCGTATCATCTTTTATTTTTGTTCATCATGTCTTTCCCCTAAATCATTCCTAAATTCATTCCAATACTCAGAAGAATTTTCTATTTTGAGGAAATATTATCCTCCAGATAAGTGCCATGACTCAGAGAAACAAGAAGCCACAAACAACAGCCAAAAAAAAAAAAATCCGTGGCATCTTGACTACCTCCCAGGTTGCAGTGTTACTAGAATACACATAAATGATGGAGCAGAGGTAGTAACAGCACACAGCAAACAGCTCCTTAGACTCACTGAGAAATTAACTACTTCTGCAAAGGCTGGGGAAATTCAAGGGTTAGTTCAGATTAAGACACCTCAATGTAGGTGTTTACATATATGTGTTTACATGCTGGCTAGGTCTTGAAGAGATCATTTTATCCAGCGGAGGCAGGATTTAGTTTCCTAAACATGGGCTTCTAGAGCTCTTTGAGATATCCTGCTATGTTCCAGCTGGACTTCAGCTGCAGGTCTAGTAGAGCATGGGTCTCTCATAGATCTGGTGTCTCATCAGAGAATTCTACATGCATGTCCTGGATACTCTAGCACACCCCAGATGTCACTCAAATGCCATCTGTCTTTAGGAAACTGAATCAAAAGCCCTAGAGATCTTGTTAGTACAATCAACTGATCTTGAACAGCAACGTTTCATTCCCTGAAGTAGAGACATAAGAAGAAAGTCAACTGACTATCTGTAACATTTGAGACACTTAAAACTATCTGAGATATCTACATGGGGATAGCAGATACACCACAGGACCTAAGGAAACTTGCTTCCCACTGCATATGCTACTGGATATGCTGTGTCATCTTAGATCACACTAAGCACCTGTGCTGGACAACTGCATAGCTCAGTAGGTGCTTTAGGCACCTACTGCAAGTGACCTGAATTGCTCCACTAACCTCACCCACTGCATTGGCTAGCCCTCCAGGCCCCAAATCTGTTGCTAAACATGTTTACCACCATTTAAGATGCAGTTTATCCTGACTGATCTGTCTCTTCCCAGATGATAGTGGGTTTCCCATAAGACCTACGTCATGTTTCTCGTACTCATGGAGACATAGGTGTCTCATAAATCTCCAACAACACAGATGTTTATGTTTAGTCAAATGGAATGAGCCTCTAGTAGCTGATTAGTTGGCTCACTCTCTAGGCTATACTAGCTGTATAGACTAAACCTGTATCACGCAGATTATCAGATTATAGGGACAATTTAGACACTTAATGCATATGAACACAGCTCCCCATAAGCACCTGGATTTAGGTGTCTTAAATTCAAACTGAATCTCATCACAACTTTCCCAATATCTATAGGACTACTCCATGCATAAACACAATTATTATCATGAAGCTTCATCCCTTTGTGAAGACTCCGCTGTTAGGCTTTTCTGTTCAGATTTTTCCCTCATTCAACATCTAAGTGAAGGCAAAAAAATATGAGGTGTAAGTACACACATTCTTCTGAACTTCCTTATATATTCTGAACCCAAATTGGCCATATATGGGTGTCAAATGACACCAAATTGCCATATACTTCAAAAGAAGTGGCATATAGGCAAATGCCAGGCGTAAGAGAGGGTGTCTCTTACATCACCTTACAAATCCGTTCTGCATTCAGTGTAGGTACTGCAGCTATTAATAGCAAAAAGACAGAAAGTATTTTTTAAAAAATGCTGTTCTTCAGTTATTTCGTATTTACTAATGAGGCTCAGTATTTAGTCCAAGAACCACTACTCATTCTTAAAATTATTTTAACACTGATATTTTAAGATACTATTTTGAAAAAATAAAAGCGCACCAAGAAGGCAAACTGCATCCTGGGGTGCATCAAACACAGTATAACCAGCCACAGTATGACCTTTTCACCACGTCAAAAGAGGGGATATACCGCCATATTCAGCGTTGGTGCAGCCTCACCTTGAGTACAGTGGGCAGTTCTGGGCCCCACCATTTAAGAAGGATGTGAAGGTCCTTGAATGCGCCCAGAGGAGGGCAACAAAGCTGGTGAAAGGGCTGGAAGGAATGTCCAATGTCCTGTGAGGAGCGGCTAAGGACTCTGGGCTTGTCTAGTTTGGAGAAAAGAAGCCTGAGGGGCAACCTTATTGCTCTTTACAGCTTCCTGAGGTGGGGAAGAGGCGAGGGAGGCGCTGAGCTCTTCTCCCTGGTATCCAGTGATAGGATGCATGGGAATGGTTCAAAGCTGCACCAGGGGAGGTTTAGACTGGACCTTAGGAAGTGTTTCTTAACCGAGAGGGTGGTCAGATACTGGAACAGGCTTCCCAGAGAGGTGATCGATGCCCCCAGTCTGTCAGTGTTTAAGAGGCATTTGGACGATGCCTTAGTAACATGCTTTAACTTTTGATCAGCCCTGAAGTGGTCAGGCAGTTGGATTAGATGATCGAGTACAGTGGGCAGTTCTGGGCCCCACCATTTAAGAAGGATGTGAAGGTCCTTGAATGCGCCCAGAGGAGGGCAACAAAGCTGGTGAAAGGGCTGGAAGGAATGTCCAATGTCCTGTGAGGAGCGGCTAAGGACTCTGGGCTTGTCTAGTTTGGAGAAAAGAAGCCTGAGGGGCAACCTTATTGCTCTTTACAGCTTCCTGAGGTGGGGAAGAGGCGAGGGAGGCGCTGAGCTCTTCTCCCTGGTATCCAGTGATAGGATGCATGGGAATGGTTCAAAGCTGCACCAGGGGAGGTTTAGACTGGACCTTAGGAAGTGTTTCTTAACCGAGAGGGTGGTCAGATACTGGAACAGGCTTCCCAGAGAGGTGATCGATGCCCCCAGTCTGTCAGTGTTTAAGAGGCATTTGGACGATGCCTTAGTAACATGCTTTAACTTTTGATCAGCCCTGAAGTGGTCAGGCAGTTGGATTAGATGATCGTTGTAGGTCCCTTCCAACTGAATTATAATATTCTATTCTGACAGATCTGCAAGATCTGAATTGTATCGGTAGACATTTAGTTGGTAGTTATTGGGGGTCAGGTCAGAGTGAAGTAAGTATGTTTCAGCTACAATTTAAATGCTTCTATGTATTTCATATGGAACTGGCTACCTTACAGGGGAAAATCCTTGTCACACCAGCTCACCTAAATTAGTTACTTTTATATAGATGTTTTTCCTTCTCATCATTTTTTACAGCTGTAACTATTAACACTAACTTTCATCACTTTTTATAAGCACCCAAAATTGCGCCAGATGTCCTGTGCTTCCGCTAGTGAGAAAAACTAACAATTTCATTCTGCTAAAACCTATTCATCAGGTTCAGGAAGATAAAATACACATCAAGTAAAGATTTAATTTCCACTAACAGGTTCTATTAATAAGTTGTTAATGATCTTTATTTCTTAAAACACAGCAACATTCAATCACTGCCTAATTCTGTGGGTCATGCTTAAATATATTTAAGCCCAGCTTGCTTTCCCCATACAACCATGTGACAGCAAAGACTGGCACAACACGGGGGAGCTGAGGGAACTTCAGGTCCTCGCTAGCGGTGAGCAATTAGTGGTTTCTCCTTTACCCTGTGCACTGGCCTGGGCTAAGCCATGCACCCTGTTTAGACCAGGGCCACGTTGGCCCTATTCATGTCTTCTGTTCCTCGTTAGGATTTGCAGAAAGGCAAATTAAATCCTAGCAGCCTTTTTGTTTTGTTTTTTTTTTTTTAAAGAAATTTTTTTTCCAGTCATAAATCTAGTGCAGGATATTCCTAAGTGAACCACACTTTTTCTGTATGATCATGTAATTTTCTGATCATTTAAAATGCCTGCACAGCAGGGAGTTTATCGCTAACAATGCTGCAGTCACTAAATGGGAATTATCTGTCATCTGAATTACATCATCTACAGCCACAGCCATTGTGAAAGCCTCATTTTGAAGAGCAATTTAACACCACACACTGTAAGGCTGCATTATACCGTACACAATCCCACCCGTGTACAACACCACGAGTGCCACCTAGTGTGACCCATGTTACCATCACTGGGACTAAAAACAAATGCTGAAGTGTTATGAACTGCTCGAAAAGGCTGAGAGTAGTGCTTGCTAACATACTTGTATCAGCAGAGAAATTCAGATCCAGAATCAAAAAAGATTTAAAACTTTTTAATATATTTTAATACTCATCAAAAGAAGTCTGCAGTGTAAAACAAGACTGGTTTGTCCAAACGCTGGAAGGAATACATCAAGTATTGTCATTAATGATGTTCAAAACCCAGGCTATTTTTCTCTCACTCCACAGACAGGAAATTATCAAACAAATGACACCTTCAGATTCAGTTTACATCACGAAATAAGATACATCTTCAAAACCTTCAAACACACATTAGAGAAGAGACATAATCTATATTTTTGCACAGCCTATAGAGGCCTGTTTAAGTTGACACTTTCATTGTAACTGTACGCAAGAATCTGACCGAAAACATACTGTGAAGCAGAACTAGACTTACCTGAAAGTGCAAAATTATGGTCCATATCAACCCCAAAGTCAATTTGGGATTCCCATCTGTTATGTCATCATTTCTAATGTTAACCAGTTTCACCTGCCATCGTGGAAAGAAAATACAGACAAAATTGAAATAAATATGCCACAAAAACATATTGCATTACACAGGCATGACTATAAAGGATGCATTACTCACTTCCCGAGCCTACTTTGTTGGGTTTTTTTAATTCTTAAAATCAGAAAGGAATTGCATTCTGGTTGTAAGCGGCCCGCCAGGAATTGCCCTCTCCCACCCACACTGAGCTGAGAAGATTCCTCAGCTGTCACTACGCTGGCAGATCTGCTCCCCGTGCCAAACACCCTTTCACCTCGGTCCTTGTCAGAGGGGGAAGATGATAGAGGGGGAAAGGATAACAAGAATACGATGATCTGTAACTGGTGTATCAGCCTCAGGGCAGTGCTGAGACCCGGGAAGCTATCACTGCCTTTCTTCCTTCCCACACTTTCCTGCACCAAGGCAAGAATTCAGCAGCAGGAGAACTACCCTGCTAAAACACAATGAGTCTGGCTTCATACAACCAGGAATTTAGTATCACATTTAAATAACCAATGGCTTAATAATTACAAAATTATTATCACTTCTGCTGCTGTACTCATTCACAGTGCTATAAATGTGAAATGGTTAACAGGATTAAAACAAAGGCTGAGATTTTTGCTGGTCCAATAAACTCATATCCGGAGTAAGTTCAATAATTCTATTTTCTTTGTCATATTTTATTATTACATTTAATTTCTCTATATGTATTATGTATCCATATAGCCTAGCAATTAAAGATGACTCAGCTGAAAGGCATTTTATGCTTATGTTGGTAAAGTTACATGCTTTTTAACATATACCCTGTTATCAACCGCACAAGCAAACGCATGTCCTTCTCTTGATCTGCAGATATAGTCTTAACTATTGGGGGGAAGGGAGGGGGCAGGGAACACCAAACCAAAAACACTTTCTGGAAGAAAGAGAGTGTATTCCACAGTTCAAATAAGAAATCAAAAACAAATCCAAATGTTTTCCTCCCACTGCATTATAAAAACTGTTTGTGTTTGGCAAAACTCTACAAGATAGTCAAATACTCCTTATCTTTGGGTTTTTTTCTTTGTTTTTTCCCAAGTCAGGCTTCAAAATTATCAATATATAGGATCTCTCTGCCTTACAATCACAATAAAGCATTGTATTTGGAGGTTATACAGCCAACCTGAGCAAGTTACCTCCTAAATACCATTTAGAAACACCTAACAGGGGGCTGAAACTTTAATCAAATGCAAATCCGACTGGCAATTTGCTAAGAAGACCAAAGCCCTACAAGCATTTTGTACAGTAGAGTACAGCCATCTTCACAAAACTGCGAGGCTAAAGAGAGCACAAAAATCATCAGATTACAATCAACAGCTGCGTGATGGAGACTTGTGGTTCCAATGACATGCACACGTTCATAAACATGAGGATGACCTGATCCTACACCTCCTGTGTTCTAGTATGCACAGTCTGTTACGCATAAATAAAGCATGGTGCAGCAAAAGTCCAGAGATCTGGCTGCATAAAAACACTGTTGTGACTGTCATTTCAAGTAGCCATTCATTTCATAGAATCATTAAGGTTGGAAAAGACCTCTAAGATCATTGAGTCCAACCATCAACTCAACACCACCATGCCCACTGAACCATGTCCCTAAGCACCAGATCTACACATCTTTTAAATACTCCCAGGGATGGTGACTCAGTACTTCATAGCGTATTTGTTCAATGGCTCACTTAGGTTAACAGGAAAAGTTCGCTTTGAACTCAGCAAACCAGGATTGAGTTCTCGGTGCACACACATCACTCAGTAGCCCAAAAGGTAGTTTGCAATTTCACTCAAAATATGAAAAGACATCTGGTTTTATAACCAAATTAAGTATCTGTCTATGGTTTGCTACCTCATATTTTTTCAAATCTTTTAAGTAGCAAATAAAATAAATAAATAAATAAACCAATCAGAAAGCAGATTTCCAGTGTCAACTCATTTGGATGGGATGGATAGGGAGGTAAAGTTTTTCCTTCCTTATCCATGTTTTGGACTTTTTTTAATATTGCTGTTTTGCAAAGGAAGAACGCAAGAATCCTGTAAGTGTTTAAAAGAAAGCAGAAAGAAATTCACAGCAGTGGAAAACACCCAGCAGTGTGGGTTTCAAGTGTTTGGCTTAAAGGAGATACAGGTAAAATTAAGCCTGAATCTTCCACAGCCCAGGTGACTCTGCTGCCTTTCTAGGGCACCAGTTTTGCTTTCATCAGGATCAAGGCTTGAGAAAGTTTTCCCAAAACAAATATAATTAAAAAAAGGAATTCCCACACAGTGTTTTAACTTCTTTGAATCTGTGTTTTGCACTAAAAATTAGATTGTGAACAAAACTGCATACCAGGTAGTATCTGGGCAGCATGAAAGATAGTTAAAACTACTATAAGTAACTCCTGAGGACCTTACCCATAATTTTCTCCTCTAACATCATATACCACATGAAGTGTGTTGATGTTATTGCTCAGAGAAAGGTGGTGTAAAGTTACCTTTGCCACATCTCTCTTAACAATCTCAAGCACAAGATCAAGCCGAGCCTACACCAGCAGCTGTTACACAACATGCATAAAAGACCAAGCAGGACATACCTTTTCTTTATTAGCTACAAGGACAAAATTTTCATTAACATTTTTTATTAAAATTTTCACCATACCTGGCGTTTTTTCAAATAGTCAAGTGCAATTTGGACGTTCTGGAGTCTGTGAAAACGCATCCGACCTTTTTCTCGGGGCTAAAATTGGAAAACAATAATTGTAAGATTTTCTCGTCAGACAAAAGAACAAACAGGCCGACTTAAAAGATACCATGTAAAATATTGGAAACACTACAGTTTTAATGAAGCCAACACCTTTGGTGCGAAAGTGCAGTTTAACAATTTTTTTTTTTGTTTTAAACTGTAGTTGAAATTTTTTAGCACAGTGGATGGCAAGAGAGACCAGTGGTCCCAAACTGCAACTTTGATCCATGCAGGCTGATAGCTGTTTCCCTGTAAAGTACTATTTAGGCCAAGAGGGCTAAAAAAGGCCCTACATGAATCTACCTACAGAAACAAACTGCAATACATTCTTATAAAAGTTTTATAGTATATTAAGCAAAGTAAAATATAAGTAATGTCATGGACCTTTATGTTGCTCTGGTAAACTCTGTGATGGAAAAGCTTACCTCTGTAGCAACTTTATGATTTAATGTTTATTTATGGTATGACTGCATAATCATTATGATATCGATACATATTTACTTAAAGTATCTAATAAAGATAATACCTTCCTCCAAACAGAATAATACAATATATACAGCCCTAGAGTAAGTTTAAACTCTTGACTTGGGTAGAACATTATAAAGCGTGAAAAAAACTAACAAGTCGCTCTTCTCAAAGCAAAGTCAAAACTAGCAAGAAGAAACTGTAAAATAAGCATGAGTGGTGTGTTAATGGAAACACGGCAAAACTGCATGCAGTTAGTGTAAAATCACCAAGAAGAAGAATCACACAGAAAAAGCATACTATACTTAGCTGTCACAGATCAGCAATGGGAAAGCAGTTAAATTTATATCATCATCATAATATCCAAATCCTTCTATTCTTCTTCCTTATTTCAGATTTTTCACAAACTTTCACAGCAATAAACTGAAGCCCACTATAATTGCTATGGATCAGCCATGAATATGAGTATTTCCTCAGACAGTCACTGTGAAACACACAGGTACAAGCCCAAGCTTTCCTCAACTGCCTTTTTTTTCCCCTGTGGAGTATCAGATGCTTGCCAAAAGGAAACATGGGAAAATGGAGTTGAATAAGAAGCATAAACTAAAACACAAAGAATTTTCATTTCCACTATAGAACCTTCAAATTCGTTTTTCACACCAATAGCGCGGGATCAAGCCCTGCAGCCCTCGCTACTGAGTAGCTTCTCTGGACGGAATGAAGGACTGCAGACATGGAACTTGGCTTTCCACAACAAAGAGGGTATAATAAATGCCAAACTATATATTTCGGTATAGCATCTCAGAGGGGAAATATTTTTTATAACGTACAGCTAAAATGCAGCGGTTTGAGTTATGTTATGCCCCAGAAAAAAAGCACACAGATTCCACTGAAATTACAACTGCAGCACAACACACGGGGAGCCAAGACGACACTTGGGCCCTATGACAGCAAGTTGCTTTAGCAAACGCTAATAATGCGAGGTCTACAAAGGCATGAAACGGCTCACTTGGACTAACAAGCACTCAGCATTTTACACTTTATAAGTAAATATTTCCCTTCTGGATAGTTAAAATACAGTGAAATGATAATTCAGCATTTGTTGCCAGAAAGATAAACCCTGCAAACAAGCCGTATACTTAGTACCCAAGGCACTACACAGAGCTGTCGTGAACTTCTATTTTGCGTATCTGCTTTGAAAAAAATAATAACTATTACATTTGATAAATTCTAAGAAATAGATCTGCACATCTAAATTACCTCATTTCAAAATATTATCCAATATTATGTCACATACATCATGGGTGCAGTAGACTGATGCTTCTAATTAAGACGAATTAACTTGTTGCCATTGACTTCACTATGGAGAGCCTTCAAGCTTTGTCTAAATTACTTGTATACGGGCAAGACCGACTGCAAGTAAAAAATCCTGATTTGATGGAATTACAGTATTTCCCTACTTATTATTTTTAAAAAATTTTTCTATGACATCTTGATAATGTTGTCCAGTACACATTTGCACCATGGTTTTGTACAGTTTAATGAAAGAAAGCAAGTAGAAATCTTAAACCTTTGCATTTTAGCTGTTCTCAAAAAGGCTGAATAAAAATTTATCGTTACCATACCTCTGTTATAAGCATACATATCCTGGTTTACCAACGTGACTTCTTTTGTCCTTTCTACAGCACACTACTGCAGCACACTGAACTAAATTTACATTAACAGACACCACACTTCAAACACTACGTTAGTACAGTTACGGGGGTCGGCACCTACCCCCTTATCCTCATCCTCCACATCCTCATGCTGTTCATTTGCGCATGCTTCTGTTGAACTCACCAACCGTAAGGTCTTCAAAAAATCTCGCTCTCTTGGCTAATGAATATAACAGACAGGAGACAGGACAGCAAAGACACAAGACAGACCACAAATGAAAAGAAGAGCATGAAAAGAAGAACATAATGAAGAGAACAAATACCAAGCAAGGGAAGTAATGCTCACAAAGAAAGGAAATGACACCTGAGGAGTGTGTTAGACAATTTCAGGGACATTTTATCCTTGCTATTTGTAAGTTACTCCCTTTAATGTGAAGGGATATTAAGCATCCAATATTTGTTAAAAGAAAAATTATAAAGAAAAGGGAAGAACAGAAAAAATAGCGCATTAACCTAACAAGAAAGGAAGTCTCACTGACCACAAGAAATGAAGAGAACAGATTGCATTCCCCCACAGAACTCACGGTGGAATATTTTACCAACAGAAATACAACTTGTGTCTTTGGTATCAAGTCACAGATTATGGAAAATATCAAAGAAATCTCCAGCAGTCAGTATGCAAAGAGTTAACAAACGAGTAAACGAATATATAACAACTGGAACAACTGCATTCTGATCTAAAAGCTTACCAAGGTGTCTCCAGAAAGGACTTCTAAAAGCGAGATCAAGTTATGTCCATCTCTTAGGTCTTCATATAGGTCATTCACATGCTTTCGAACCTGCACAGATAAATGCAAAAATAAAATATGTAAGATCCCCATTTATACCAGAGCATTCACAGTCATATTAACACAGTTAACTTTTAATACATAGATATACCTCAGATACACCTCAGCATAGCTTTTCAAATTTATTCGCTTTCATGACAAATTTACAAACCCAAATTAATTATAACAGCAAAATTCACATCTATGTCTGCACTCGCACAGTTCCATCACATTTTATTTCATAGTGTGAAGTTATGGGTAGTGAATGCATACAGCAATGCAAAATCAGTATCTGACAATTTAAACGATACCAGATATCCACCTATTTTGACTTAAATAACGACCACTTACAGATGACACTATCTAGACCTAATAGAATTGTAAAAAAACATACAGAGCAGCATCCTGTCTTGAATTATGTGTTATCCTCAGCATGCAAGTTCACTGGAGTCAGGCCAAAACTTAACACACTTTCCAGCCTTTAACTTCTTACTAATCAAAGTACACCCACCAGTTAACAACATGTTTTGTCACCTCAGATATCCCAATACCTAGTGAGTTTTCCCAAGGGCCCCCACATCCACCTTATACAACATACCAAAGAAATAAGACATTAGGTTGATCTAATGCAGCCACAGACACACGCAACCCTTCCCACCAGCCGTACTAGTGGCAGAGGTTACTGCTCCCTACACCTCAGTGACACTCCACCACCAGCCGTCACCAACTCAGCCGATCCGCTCCCATGGTGGCCCCTGATAGATGGTCAGCCTTTGCCAGCTGACCTCCTTAACTAAATTGGGTTGAGAAGGGTTGATAACCAGCAGACCCTGTGAGGCCAACCATGAGCGAGGGAGCAGATGTAATGAGAAGAGGCACAGCTGAAAGCCCTAACTTTTCTGACAGGCACAACAAAGCTGGGAGATGTCTGTCCACAGACCAACTTCTTGCTTCTTAGTGTTAGCTTACTTAGCTCAAATATAACTTTATCTGAAATTTCTTTAACAATTTCAGCCAGCTGCCCTTTAATTGTGAAACAAAGGGCCTCATTTCTTGGAAGCAGAGATTTTTTACATTGCCAGCCAGGGCAGAGGTTGAGGGCTTTCCAGCTACAGTTTAATGTCGGTTCCCTGGCGTTCCCATTGAGGCGCCAGATCAGAAACTTCCTAAGCTTCCAGAGGATAAAATATGACATCAGAAATTTCTTCTAAAGTTACCACCTCTACTACAGACAAACCGTACTTCCAATATGAGATCTATGGGACACTCCCCTGACTGCCAACATCTCTGCGTGCCTGACAAGGGCAACAAGAATCAACCCAGATTTTCAACTTTTATGCAACAGCTCTGTTTACCTGACTTTTGGGGGAATTTCTAGATC
>NW_009193183.1:26694-49184 GCF_000690835.1 Fulmarus glacialis
AAGAACTGTCTCCATATTGGTGATTAGCTTCATAAATGCTTTTTAGTTCAGGTTCTCTTACTTCAACTTTTAAGCATGACATTACCCTGCAACCTGTTTTTACAAAGACCATCATCTTAACTGGAAATAATATCAGAGCATACTTATGCTTGTGCTGAAGACTAGCCAGAACAAGTCATCTAGAAGACCGTTCTGTAAGGAATTACAACTGATAATATTTTCCAAAACGTTTATACAGACTCTACATACGCAGTCAAGTTATATACATACCAGCACTCTTATATATATATATATATATAGCTTTACACGCTCATACACATACACAAAATAATATAATTTTAATTCTAGTTGTGATTTTAAAAAAAACTCCTGTAAGCAATTAATTTAAAAAATTTCCAAGAGAAAAATTATCGGGTAATATTGAAGTACTGTTAAGCTGAACAAAGAAACAGAAAGAGATGTTCTCCTACTGTATCTGTCATGAAAAAAAGAAAAGGGAAGCCATGAAGATATCATTAAAATCCCTGATACAAGATTTGATTATGCTAAATGCTTAAAAGATGAAAAGCACAAGGGTCTTTAATTTTTAACCCAAAACAACTGTTACTTTTTATTTTTCTATTCAAAGAACTATGCCAAACTGAGTGCTAAACTCTTTCAAACAAAAGCAGGCTTCCCCCCCTCCCCCTACAGTAAAACCCTATGAGAGGATTCCCCACTCCTCCCTGCTCCTCTGGCCAGGACGTGCCACTCTCCACCCAGGAGTGCAGAATCCCAAGCCAGAGCAGATCCACAGCGCAGGCTGGTGGCCAGGGTCACGGGAGGACATCAGGTTAAGGGCAGAGGAAAGGGGTGTACATCTAAAAGATTCTGCACCAGCACAGCTGAAGAACTATCTGTGCAGCACCACATCAATGTCTGCACTCTTTTCAACACAGAACTCATGGGAGTTGCCCAACGTGCAGGTATCTGAATTGTCGGATGAGAAAATACTACCTTTTCTAATATGTCTGCTTTTATTTTCCATTAGATGCAAGATAATTTTGTTATCCTCCTGGTCTGTCTCTCACAACACACATTTGTTGACCTTCTGTTTGTTTCTTATACTGTGAGGTTTCCAAAGTATTACAGAGACAATCATCTTCCCCAACTTATCTTTCTAGAAATCACAGATGCTTCAGAGATTAACTCATACTGTGTATGAAGAAAGTGGCATAGAGCTGTCAAAACAGGAAAACCAGCAGTATGCCTTAGATGTCTGTCTTAGTTCTGCCACTGGCTGACAATTACTGTGAGGATTAATTATTTAGGACATACTACATTGGTATGCTGGTACAGGACAATATAATAAGGAAATTCCAATATCCTGAGCAGCAGATGTGCACCTAAAAAGATCTATTTGAGCAACCAATGTGCAGCAAGCATGTTCACTCAAAGCAGCAGATCACTTGTTTTAAAAGGAGCACCTTGTGCTTCTTAAGAGATCCTACACTGCCACTTGAGAAAAGCTTGCAAAATCATCTCTCCCAACTACCATTTGGGCAGGTCTCGTCTCTCAACATATATAATGAATTCTTAGATCCTCAAAAGCACAAGAAACAAATATTACTATTTCATAGCTGTTTTGCCGCCACATTCACCCTCCTTCAGAACACGTAGTACCACAAGTACTAGATGCAGATGGGGGTTCCTGGATGGATCTATGGGATCTGCTGAGCCCCATGGCATTTCATTAAGGGTTCTTGTGGCTTTTCAATAAAATAATTGGATTGTCAGCCCTACCTTGCAAAGGAGGCGACATGCTTCCTCGGGCAACTTTTTGCAATATACCCATGTGAGTATGGCAGATTTGATAATTTGGGTATGAGAAAAGATTCTTTAAGGAAGACGTGGGAGACGCTGAGGGGCATCTGACAAAACTTAAACAAGAGAAGCCAAATGGCTTCATCAGTCAAAAGGAGACCGGGAGCAGGCACTGTTTCAGAGGTGATTCATCTTCTGATCTTCATCTTCTGGCACATATACTATGATGTTTGTGGCAAGGAAAGCTCCATCCCCCTTGATATGAGCATGAGATATTTCATATCATACTTTCCCAGTAAGCTTAAGCTTTGCAGTCTAGTGCCTTGGGGAATCTGCGCTCCCACTAGTAAAAAACAGCTTTTAAAACTGTAGCAGTCACAGAGCTGCAATCTTGCCCCCAGACCCCAGCATGTTAGGCACTCGACAAACGAAGACCATAAAGATGGCTGCCGCCTCCGAAAGCCAGCCATCTAATACCCCATATAACTCGCATAGCTTTATCATACGTTCAGCTGACACATCTGGTTGTCCTTACACTCAAGTTGCTATTGGTTGCAGCTTCACGTACCATTCTGCTTCTGCAGTTAAAGACCCTGGCACACTGGGCTTGGATTCCTCCTTTGTGGGCTGCCTTCAGTCTGCCTGGTTCTCATTTCCATCGACAGAAAATGAAGCCAAGATTCAGCTACCTGGGCACACACCTATAGAGCTGTTTCATGTTTAGGGGGTATGCCACTTGGCCTCCACTTGCGTGTCCAGAATGACTAAGGTTTGCCCAAGTCCTGCTAGCCAGTCCCCACACACGTCTGTCCTGAATACCCTTACACATCTCAAACAGCCCTAGATGTCCATACTTAGGGAACTGAATCTGCACATAGTGATCTCTATTTTTGCCATGGGTCACAGCAAAGAACAAGCCATCTTCCATTGCAAGCCTGTTTCTTAAAATTTTTCTTGATATTATTAGTTGTGTGGTACTGATACTGGAACAAAATCTATAGTTTTACACAATAAAACCACAAGCTGCTTATGCTTGTATGGGTAAAGGGGCAAGGACTTTCCCTTCTGCTTCTGCAAGCAGATTGCTCTTGAAAAACAGGGACAGAAGATGCACAGGCCGGAGTATAGCAGGAAGGCCACTCTAACGCTGCCACACCTCTATGAAAACACAGAAGAATCACCCCCTTTTTCTTATTCAGAAGTAAATCTGGCAGGAAAATAGGTTGTGGCCCTTTCTGTGCATACAGTGGGTGCACACCCAGCATATGTGCAGGGAGAACTCACATTCATGTTACGGTAACAGCGTACTCCAAAGTAGCACCTAAAATGCAAGGGAGCACGTTCTCAACCGAGATAGTGTAGGAAGGAGCAGAAACAAATGTTAATGCGCTGCAGAATCTAGAGTCAAGGCAAAAGAGGCAGGAGAGAGTATATAATCAGATCAGGAATAACTAGAAGTAACTCCCATGTACCGGAGGCCACCAGGAGCTCCCTGAGGGAGGTGAGGCAACGGCCGCGGCCCTGGCAGGCTGCAGGGCTTGGAAACAAGGCAGAGTTCTGTGCTGACACGCTTGCAAACTTACCCATTTTTTACAGGATAAGGAAAGCAGACTATTGTTAATTGAGTATCTTTCTTAAAACATCAGGATTCTCCTTATCTATGTTACAATTACGCTGAACTGACTGTTAAGAGAACAAGCTAAACCAGACCTTTCCTTACAGTTTCCAAAACAGCCAAAAATTAGAATCAAATCTGAATCACATTTATTTTAAAAAACTGAAGTTCAGCTGACAAGTCTTTATAAAATCAGTGTCATCCCCAGGCATTATCAAGAATTATAATATTACGGATCCAACAGAGGCTTTTCAGACCACACAGCCTGGGAAAGTCTTTTCAAGTGCCGCTTTCTTCGCTTCTGGAAGCAAAGTTAATTAAACGCCCGGCACAGACATAAAACATTGCCACTCTTCCAAAGAAAAATGGGATAAGGCTCAAAAGTTAGAACAGGAACGGGTGCGTTGGGGGAAAAAAAGAGTCAGGCCTTAATTACCACTGAGGTCACTGGTAAGTCCAAACGACAGCTGGCACAACGCCACCGCAAGTTTCACAATAAACTTCAAATTTATTCTTTAAGAATCTGATTCAATGCCATGGAAAAAAGATCCCTTAAGACTCCCATTCACTTCAGCTACAGTAAAACGCTTTTCTTCGAGATAATAGACGCAGATAGTTAAGAGCTCCTATAATTACACTATTCCACAGAAAACATCATCGGTATTCAGACCGCTGAAAGACTGCTGTGGCAACTGCATGAGACTCTTGAGGAGTTTCCCTAATGTTTCAGCTTCCTAAAAATGTATTTAAGCTTGGTTTTAAATTGTATTAAAAGCTCTAGTCATGAGGAAGCAGTTTTCTGTAAGTTTTGAAAATTTGTATGTTTTAGACCTTTCACCTTTGAAAATCAAGGAATCACACTGGCAAGTCTAACTGCATCATAGCAAATAAACCTATGCCATGAGTAAAGAATAAAGAAACCTCTCACATGAAAAGTTGTATTTATGTACAAAAATAAAGGTTTACTATGCCAACACATGCAGCATGATTTATCAGAAACACTCTAAATTTCTGAACAAGTTGTAACACGATCCATGCAACATGTAATTGTCAAAATATCAGATTTGTCAAAATATTCCCATATGACTGATCTGCCAAGCAAAGATGCTTCTTCAAACATCTTCAAGACTACTTATTTTGCTCTACAGACTTCTTACATTCCCCCATGTAGAGCACACGAGTGTTGCTCAATATGCCGCAGGGCTGCTCCACCTCGGGTAATTTCCATCCCAACGGGCTGCAAGGCGCAGCAAGGCGCTGAGCCGTGGTCCATGGCCAACCTGATGTCACGCCAAGAGATCAGGGAGCTGAAGCGGTCACATGCAGATTGACATCTTCCCCCTAAGTCTCTCATGTTCTTTTATCTCCTTACTTTAAACCCAAAATTTATTGCTGGGGGACAAAAAAACAAACTGTAAATACACAGTCATGTGGTCATGATCTTTGTTTTGTACTGAATCCTGTAATAAAGCATACCCATTATGCACCGATAATAAACAAGTGCACAAGTTCTGGCAGAATTTAATCACTGGCTAGCACTGCAACAGTGACCTCCGGGCACAGCTTTCCCCAGGGGACAGGCGCAGAGAGTGCTGGCTGCAGATGGTGCTGTTCCCCCGCCTCCGGGCAGGCACACAGGCTCCAGTGCTGGACACCCACTGCCCAGGACACGCCAACCTGCTCCCCCCGGCCCAACAGCACGGGGCCTGCAGCCAGGGCCAGCGGCAAGATGGCACAAGAGGAAAACTTGTGCCCGGTCTCCTCTGTGTTCCTATTCACTTGCAAGCAAAGTCTGGTGAATCCAGGTTTAGGTCCAGTGGTCCGAAACTCACTTTCACTCATTTCTTTTTTTCACCAGTCTGATAATCCACTCCGCAGGAAACATTTCTTGCAGTTCACTGAAAATAAATCATTCTTTGTTTCATACTCAGGAGTAATTTTCTAGCTGTTTGACTTTGGATATTAATTTTCCCAAATAGCAGGCACAGCTAGTGCTACTCCATTTCATAAAGCCCCTTTGTCATTTCAAATACTTTTACTAAGTCACCTTTAAACAAGTCTCCCATGCAAAGCAGTTCAACACCCCTGATCTTTCTTTGTAACAGATGTTTCCTAACTGAAAATTCATCCTTCGCTGCATCCTTGGATTCATCCTTCACCTTCTCATCTGGGCAATGCTCTACACTCTATTAGCAGAAGAACTTTGTGATTCGAACATACTTCATGTGTTCTACCCCTCTAAAGCCCTGTCCTTGTATATAAGCTTGGATCAGTCATAATTTTTCTTTTTTTTTTTACATTAACCTTCACATCTCTTCCAGTCAACTCAATCATCCAATTAACCCATTGCTTTTGCATATTCTATTTTGCATTTTGTCCCCAGCCTTCGACTGTTTCATACGTCTCTGGATAACTCTTAATAAACTAACTTCATAAAAAAAGACACTTGTATGGCTTTAAGGTAAATATACTGTTGCTCTTAAAAAAAAAAAAAAAAAAAAAAGAAAAAATCAGGCTATTGCTAAATCTTGTCCTTACAGTTCTCTTCTTATATTCCTATGCTTGATTTCTTGAAATGCATTCCAATATTCTCCTAATCCTCAATCAGCAATATGCAAGCAGGTGCATAATCTTACTTGTACATAAAACAGCAGGACATAAACATGTACATCCATGAGTCCTTTTCTGGATTTCAGTACTTGTGTGATAACTGAAACACCGTTATTGTACAGAACAAATTTAACCAAATGTCTTAAATGTAAAAATCCTTCTTTTCCGCCTCCTACAGAAAAAAATAAATTTTGTCTCCATCCCAGCTCACACATCTCAAATCTTTTTGAAGTAATGGGCTGAAAGGTTGTTTTCAACCAACACTCGTCCAGCCACTCAGAATACCTCCACGGGTCCTATTCCACTTATTCATCATCATCATCACAGCACTACCCTCACTATTTTAAACACTTACACAGCCTTGGTCAGCTGCTTGTAACTTTGCATATTGGGAATAGCAAATCCATTTGAGCGGAGCCCATGCTGTGTAGATTCACCAGCTCAGTACAAATGGGTATCTACTAACATAAAATTCTAATCTACTCCATTGCTGCTAAAATATTAATTTAAGTTACAGAAATATCCAGCCAGCTTTAGTATTTATTTCACCAAAGTAACCTTCATTCTACAGGCAGCCCTCAGTGAGCACAAGGGACAGATGCCACATGTGGCATGTGCCATGCGAGGTCCCATGCGACTCCACGCATGTTCCCAGCCCATTGACACTTCTTGCACCAGTTGTGATTTTAACGCACAGCATGTCCACCTCTCTCCCGTGTTTTGCACCTCAGTAACCTTTTATGATTTTTGCTCAATGCAGTACTCTCTGTTCAAATGCTTTTGTGTACAAGACTACATAAAGATATTTATAAATCTTAGAAAGACTAAAAAAAACCAGCATTATAAAACCCTCTCTACATCTCTATCATATTTTCTAGCTGTTAGGAGATAGTTCCTCAGCACATATTACTGATGATAATTGAGGTGTGACTCACAACCTGCTTAAAGCCTCACCTGTGACATTTATCCTGTCCCCTTTTTAAAGTATTTTACTTAGGCATAAATACAGATTAATGAAGAATACAATGCAAACATCACTAAGTTTCACTTACAGGGTAGCTCACTGAAAGAGGTCATTCTCACTGGAACTGTAGGATTTATGCAGACTGAAATCACTAATTTAATGAAAACACAAGCTTTAGTAAAGCACTTGGCAGTGATCAGCTCTAAGACTCAAAGTTGAGTATTATTTTGCCAGAGAAGGGCTGGGCCTTACTAGGCTGTCACAGAATAATACAACTGTAAGGCTAAAAAGGACTGAACAGATCACCTCACCCGACCCAGTGCAGTGGAGCAGATTGAATTTGGCTAGAACACGCCAGAGATGCTTCTCTAATTTATTATTGAAAATTCAAATGAAGGAAATTCTATAGTGTAATACATATACTTCAGTATTTTATTATGCTTACTTGCCTTTCGGGGAGGGGGATTCTTCCTTGCTAATCTTCAAACTAAATCTTCCTCTACAAACTAAGCTGAATTTTTTGCTGTTCCCCCCTGCTTAGAGCCTGACCTCAGAAAACCCTTGTTCATCAGCCTCTGCATAACCACCTTTTACATACTGAGGACACATTATCACGTCTCCCTTCAGTCTTCTCTGTTTCAGACTAAACAAACTCAATTATCACCACCTGTCCTTGATTTTCCAAGAAAACTTCTTATCTTCTTACTGCTTTATTACAGACATCTGCAAACTTCTTGTCATCGCAAGGATCAGGAGTTGCGCAGCCAGGCGGAGTTTCACAACTGTGTGCCATCAAGCACACTCATGTGTCTACGAAAAGGCAGAATTACAAGCTGTCTCCTTGTCTCCTAAGCACCATGCTGGCCCACAGGCAGGGCACGGAGCCCAGCGCAGGTGATGGACCTTGGTAAGAACCATGGCAGCGTGAGGGCCACACTTGTTGCTGACAACATGGTAGAAGGCCTAGCCGAGAAAGGTACAGTGCAGTATTAGAGAAACAGGGGTATCACCACAAGGATGAAGTGACAGAACTCAAATTCTCATTTGAGGATGTGGCACAGCAAGGGCAGTGGGTGCTCAGATGCCGTCTCTGGGTGGAAGGGAGATGCGTCCTTGCTCACGCGTATGGCCTCCTGGAGCCAGGTGATGCTGCTGCAGCACCTGATGGCAGCCACGACAGCAGCAGCCACCAATGGCATGAGCTCTTCCTAGTGCCAGTTCTAGCTGCAGCTGCTACCAATGGCAATATCCAAGCAAGCTGTACCTGGGATCCTTTCGTTCAAATTTTGTGACAGTAATCTGCTAATGAGACTACATGTGGTAGCATGTACACCACTTCCCCTTGGTCCACTTGCTTTCAAAGACCAGGTGTTCCACAGTCTTCCCAGGGAAATTACCCTGTGAGGTCTGCAACTCCCCATTCTTTTCCTCTGCTTGGGAGAGAGGTATTATGCTTACTTTAACTGCAGACTCCTAGGAGTCCCCCGTCCCCTCTGAATTCTGAAATAGCGTGATAAAATGTTATAAATCACTTAAATTAGTTCCTTACTGTTGGGTGAATAAAGCTGTGCAACCAGAAAGCACATAACTTATGTGAATATTCTTTGGTCTGCTCTTTCCTTATCTGAATTTTACCCTCATCTTATTAAAATGTGTTTCGTCAAGTCAGTATTTTGAAGAGGCCGGAGTAATTCAAACTTTTCTACACCATTCAATATTATTTCTCATTTTTTCCCTTGGTAATGCATCCATACTTCTCCTTTCTTCTTTATATTCTGACATAATTACAGAACTTTTCTCCTGTAGGCTTTTACTGTCACACTGTAACTCCTTGTGGACCTTTTACTTGCCTGATTTTACCCCACCATGCTTTACTAACTCCTTTATACAAATCTTTAGTCCTGCTGCCCTTATTTCCACTTCTTGTATGGCTCCTTTGTATTTCACTCATCTCTTAAAAGCAGCAGTATATTCTATACGATGCCTCCTATCTGTCCTGCCTGTCTGCAGCCTGCCTTTGTGCCTCCAACACAAACACCTTCTATGACTGCCAGATCTCCTGCATTCCTCCCTCTCCTAGATTACTTCCCCAGGAGACCCTACCTATTGCTTTCCCCAGTTTTGCTGCTTAGAAGTTCATTGTCCATTTTTTACTTCTCACTTCTCTCTTTTCTTTGAAAGGTGAGCCTGGGATTTCGCAATCACCTGCTGTTAAGCTACCTTCCCTTTTCAAATTTTGAAGCAGTCCCTCCCAATCAGTCCAGACCTAACTAACCAGCAGTGTTGCTAGCAACTTTCTGAACGTGACAGGCTGAAGGTCTCTCTGGCTTGCATTTCTCTCACAAGACATATGTCCACACCAGAGGCAGCCACCCCAGCTCCTGCAGCAGGCAGGGAACAGAACAGCCAGTGTGCCCTGACCTAGTTTGCACACCTGCTTGGGGATGAGCTGAGTTGTGACACAGAAATGCCTCCTTCCTGCATAGGCTACAGAGGGCACCTTTGTAGGTGTTCAAATGCAGACCTCCACATCTGCTCTTCCCATCAGTTATTAGGATAAATTATCTTCCCCATTGCTACACAGTCCTGTCCTTCCGATGCTAGTTAGCAACCAAAAATCTACTGTCAACCTCCTTGTTCCAGTTCAATGCCTCAAATCGACAGCAACCACTGTCACCTTCTGTCCCATCTTATGTTTGGCCAGAGACGCACCGCGGTGTTTCAGTTACACAGCCACCACTTCTCTTCATCCTTCATGCTTCCAACTTGTCCTCTCCTTTCCAGCCCTATGCTACCAAATATACCCCATCAGGGATGAACTGTTTAAAGTATGCGAATGTAATGCTAATAACATCAAACTCAGCCAATAAATCTGGCTTTCACAGCTTAAAACTACACGGATACACTAACTCAGACCAAAGGTAATACACTCTCACCGCTCTGGTGAGACCCCACCTGGAGTCCTGCGTCCAGCTCTGGAGCCCTCAGCACAAGAAAGACATGGACCTGTTGGAGTGGGTCCAGAGGAGGGCCACGAAAATGATCAGGGGGATGGAACACCTCTCCTGTGAAGAAAGGCTGAGGGAGTTGGGGTTGTTCAGCCTGGAGAAGAGAAGGCTTCGGGGAGACCTTATCGCGGCCTTTCAGTACTTGAAGGGGGTTTATAAGAAAGATGGGGACAGACTTTTTTAGTAGGACCTGTTGCGACAGGACAACGGGGAATGGTTTTAAACTAAAAGAGGGTAGATTTAGACTAGCTATAAGGAAGAAATTTTTTTACAATGAGGGTGGTGAAACACTGGAATAGGTTGCCCAGAGAGGCAGTAGATGCCCCATCCCTGGAAACATTGAAGGTCAGGTTGGACGGGGCTCTGAGCAACCTGATCTAGTTGAAAATGTCCCTGCCCACGGCAAGGGGGTTGGACTAGATGACCTTTAAAGGTCCCTTCCAACCCAAACTATTCTACGATTCTAAAGCAGGTAAAATAAAAGGTTGGCAGACATAACATTATTCTGATTGAAGCCAAGGTACTGTCTTTCAGTAGGTAGATGAGGTTTTTAAACATTATGTTATTATCTTTAAATTTCCTCGTTCAAAGCACCATAAATGCTTTTAGCAGACAATACCATTCTTTACAGGAAAAACGTGTGTATTCTTATACTTTTTTAGGTCCCCATGTAGTCACACATCTACATTACCTCGGGGCAACGGCTTTCCAAAGTATATGAAATACTATTGTAGAATGAAGTACTTTGGTAACATTTGTGACTGAATGTTGGAGGTTGCTTACTGTCTGGAGTCCACGTATTGGGAAAAATACTACTCCCACTGGAGCCAATGGCACAATTACACTGGCCCCATGGGACGAAGATCAAGCCAGAGTATTTCTAAACTGATATAGAAATTATTATTAAATGTGGATACATCAAAAGTATATAGATAAAATATAAATCCATGCATAATTTAACAATCAATTAAAAAGCCAACACTTAATTGCAAATGGTATAATTTTATCTCTTGTGATCTCTAACGAATAAGTAATACTAAATAAAATCTATGCTGAGAGCTGATTGCAAACAATGAACCCACAAAAGGAGAATGAATTAATATATTAGTCTACCATAGGAAACTTATTGATTCTAGTGGTTCTATTTCATCACACAGTAATCTCATGGTAGACTTAATTCTCCTTATGCTCATTCTTTCATATATGAGCACCTATATAAAACAATTTAAGAAAACTCAAACACCACAATAAAAAGGATCATAAAAACATACAGTCAACTGGTTCAATAGTGCTGCATGCCATAAAATATCGATGCACTCAAGCTATCATATATTTCATGCATATTTAATTTGCTGTTTTCAATTATTCTCTTTCCTGCTCCCAATTAGTCATGAAGCCCGCATGCATTAAGAGGATCAAATAAACTTGAAATCTGTGGCACAGTTTTTATTGTCTTGGATTTATTTATTTATTTGCTTGCAGAGAGATTTTGTGATGCAGTTTATCATTAGCCTCTAAACTTTGTACAAATTTCCTCCTCTTTTTCAGCTTTAACTGTTGGTATTCTGTCACTACTTTTCCTCACCATCTCCTGGTTACCTCCCTCCCTCGTCTAAACTTTGATGACACCAAAAAAGTCCTAAGTTTGCTTGCTGATCTGCTTTGCAAACAGCTATAGATTATACTAAGCAGATGAAAGATACTGTGCAGTTTACCTCCAAGTGGAAGATTTTTGAAAAATTTGTATGCAATGTGGCGTGAATAAACTATGATTGTGCATATTTCCAGGGAAAATAACAAAATCAAATACTTCTTTACACCATTAACTGATGATCATCTTCAAGAGTTATTTTTCTATGTTTTTAAGAAGGAGCATGTCTCAAAGAAAAAACACTTCAAGACCTTTTAGAATAGTCCTGAACACAAAACAGCAAAAATTTTTAGGATAAAAACTGAAATATTCTTCTATGTACCAAGCAGACAATAGGCCCTGCTGAAGAACAATTAAAAAACAAAATAGAGGAGGAAATACTGATACTTCAGCTGCACCCAATGCCTAAAGCAAGTGTTGGAAGTAGGATTTTACAGGATTTGCTCCCAGCACAGTTTGCAGCAGCTGTCAGAATTAACTAGGAGGAATACATAGAAGACTCACTTAGATGCACTAGCACAGCAAGCAATCTTCGTCTTATTTTCCTTAACACAGGGGAAAAAACAAAACAAAACATGCTTTTTCCAAATATGTTTCAAAAATGAAAGGTGTTAAACTGAGACTTTTTTCAAAAAGTCACTATCATTAGACTAACACCAGGTGCCGCATCCCTTACAATAAATATAAATGTAGAGCTAAAAAGTGTTCATTTCTAAAAGAAGAAGAGGTGGGGAATTTTAAATAACAGATTAACTGCATGGCTAAAAAGAAGATACTGCAGAGTAGTGCTATCTAAAATGATAACCACTAGTGTCAGTGAAGTGCCAGCTTTCAGCAAGGGAACGACTGCGCTGTATCAGGAACAGTCCCTATGCCATTAAGCGGATACCTGAGCATTTCACGAAGCAATTGACCTAAGGGGCCATTTGCAAACCGTGTGCTGCGTGAAGGACAGACAGGAATCAATAACTTCAGGTTTCTATTCTGAATTATTCATTCAGTCTTTGCACACAAAAAGCTGCTCTCTCTCTCGCTACGGCACTATCACTGTGACACAGTACGTGATTTTGAACATGGAGCTTTAAAATGGTGGTTTTAAAAGCATTTTGTCCTGCTACTTATAAAAGTCTTCTTGCTCATCAGACCTCCAGAAGTGACTTTTGGAGCAACTAATGACTGTGCAGGGATGCTGCCCATTGCTCCCATCACCAGTGTGTTTCTCACGAGGTCCAGCCAGTCCCAAGCCAACCTGTGCTGTGGGGGCACTGGGTGGCAGGGCTCCCCGCCCGTGCCGTGGGTAGGACAGCCTCCCCCGCCAAGGAGCTGCTCAGGCACCCCAGGGTCCCACACTGCTGCTGGAAGATCAGTTAAGAGGCTCTCTACAACCTTTTCTTCCATGAAAAAGAAGAAACATTTTCCCTTGGAAGGAAGATACCTGGCTGTTCACCATATTTTCCCATCAGTGCACTGATCTAGCCAGTCTCTGGTTGCCTTGCCTTTAGTCCTATTTTCTGTACATCATAATTTCTGATAAAGAAACTTTAAGTATTTCAGAATATCCCATTTAATCTGTCAAGACTAAGATCTGGCACTACAAAAATATTTTTAAGTTGGTCTGAGAAAGGAACTGAACAACAAAAAAAAATTGTCTGCTTTTACTCCTTTTTCATCAACAACTTCTTTATTTTCTGACTTTTATCTCATCCTCCCCCCTGTATTTCACACTTCTTTCACTTCTTTCCTTAGATTTTGGGTTTGGGATTCAAAGGAGCGTCAGGAAGAACTTTTGGGCTTTCGTGGAAGTTGGATTTCTCTTTGGGTGCTTTAGGACCATGGGAACTCTACACTAGAACGAAACCCCTTTCTTCCACAAATTTACGTTACGTCAAGGATTACTTACTGCTGTAGCAAGTACTAGAATTTAACACCCTATTTTGACAGCAGCAAAGTGAAACACTTGCTGGAAGCAGAGGCAGGTTTGTGGAAGTTAAGAGAGGAGATCTCTACCCCACACTGGCCTGTGAGTTTCTCCCTGGAAGCTCATACCACAGCAGCAGGCGAGTTTAAAGTCCAGTATCTCACCTCTCCAGCCCGTATGTCAACAAGAAGTAAAAGATAAAAGTTTAAATCAGAGCCCCACCATCAGACGTTAAACAGTAGCCTTAGCAAGTGCAATGCTCTAATCAGCCCTTGGAAAATCTATTATCAATTCAAAAGAAAAACTTCAGCATTTAAAAAATGTAGCGACAGTCCACTTGATCTTAAATTGTGGAATTCAAAGATAATTTTAACAGTTGAATTTTGCAAATAACACGTTATGTACCTGTCTCTAAAACTATGTATCTCAAGATCATTTGCAGGAAATATTTCTACAATGACTATGCTTCTAGTTTAGCAAAGTACACGAGTACATGCTTAACTAGTCAGTTGAACTGACAAGGGACTAATCTTAAACACTGAATCTTATATACTACACACTTCCATGCTTTGAATCTAATGCAACTAAAGATGGGCAACGGAGGACAGAAAGGTAAATATTTCTCAGCCATGTTGTTGTTTGTGGTTACTCACCGAATCCCACAAATATAGAATTTAATTGTAAGAATGACAGTAAGCTTCCATGCCATCCCCTAACGAGTGATGGTAACCGTAAAAGCATCGTGCTGCTGACCTAGAAAAAAGCTCTTTCGAATATATTGCCATAAAGGAATAAGAGTCCAGTACTTTCCCAAGGACTGCAGGAGAATAGATTAATTCAAATGAGCAAGGAAAGAACTAAACAAGCAGGGGAAAAATAAAAAGAGACAACAGGAAAAAAGAAGAACAGAGAAAAGAAAGCCAAAAAAGAAACAGGGGACAGAGAGAAGAAACAGGGGAAAGACACAAGTAGGATGGAAAAAAGACAAAAGAAAAATGCAATCCATCCCCGTGCTCATAGCGGGGTCCCGTCCGCATGCACGGTCTGGTGCTTTCCACAATCTCTCATAATTTCCATGATCACCTTCATCCTTTCCACTTCTTGTTGAACCCCACACAGAGACAGATAAAGCACACTGACCTCTTTTTTCAGTCAGTGGAGCAAAAACACTTCTAGGACACAATTCATCTCCCCCTAAGGTAGTAGCTACCTCAGACATCTAGAAGGGCCTGTTCTCTCTGCTACCTACGAAAGAAGCGTGGATAACTAGCCCAAATAAAGCTATTGAGATACCTGAAATAAACTGATTCCCACCTTTTTTTTTATGTCTGCAACAAGCTATCGGCAGTGAGTGGGCAAATATGAGTTGCATGTATTTTGTATTAAATCCAAAGTAATAAAGCTGAAAACTAGGACTCAAATTCAACTTAATGCATAGACCAGGACAGGTCTAGAGACTCTGCTAGAAATGCACTCGTTTATGGTGATACTTTTTCTGCATTCCCTCCATCATATAGTATTTTCTAAATATGCCTTTGTGTCTTGAGAGAGCATATGAAGGATTTGAAGGATTGATTTTAATTTCCATGCAAGTCACTGTCCTAGAAACAACATTGTAAGAATAGAAATTTGACAACTGTATCACCAACTGCTTTCAAATTGAGTATTTCCAAAAGATAAAGTTGAGTTGCTACATAAATTCAGAGTGAATGGAAGAGCCGTAGTCAAAGTATATTTGTGCAAGCTAACAATCCTTTACTCGAATTCTAAAGCAAGCAACCTGAGATGAAAATCAAGGCCAGCAATACAGACACACAGAGATACATATCCGTATCTCTGTCTCTATCTCTACAGTCACTCACACTGAGAAGTATTTGAAGATGAAGGCCTAAGGCCACTGACCTTGGCAAGCAAGTCAAAAGCATTTAATGTGAACTCTTCACCCTGATTTCCTTACAGCTTTAGAGTCTAAATCTTTTTTAAGCTACTCCCAAGAGGTTGACAGTATGGCAACGATGACTGTGCATGTTTTAGAATTGTGTAAAATAATGGTGTATAGAAATATAATTTTCAATACACTGCTCTTCTGTAAAAACAGGCATAATTTTAAATTTACATTAAGGGATTGCTCTCCAAAAAGCTTCAGATAGGTTTTTCCGCTTCCCACAGAAAATTAAAACTACATCTTTAAAACACATCTTTAATACAGAAAAAGATAAGTAACTTCTACAAACATGGTAACAATTACCTTCAATTAGAAGGAGATGGTTAATTTGGAGATTGCATTTTGCTGCCAGAGTACTAGCAATCTTCCTGTATGTTTTTTTCTTTAAATCTAATTTGTCTGAGGATATGTCTGAGACAATGGATACATTTCTTATATTATAAATAAGAGGTAAAATCCATAAAGGGAAGGCTGCAGGTCTGCAGCCTCTTGTCTTTTCTCATTAGCAAGTACAAGACTTCTGCAAGGACATAGGGCCATTTGGGTATTTCAGGATTACAGTGAGGAAGCATTTACATAGAAGGGGTCCTTGGAGCAGCTGTTTCTACACAGCGCAATTCCTTTGGGTCTAATAAATCCACAAAAGAAAACCTATTGGTATGAGCAGTATTAAAAGCCATTCTGCGACTCCAGACTCACCCTGTGCATGGAAAGGTTGTGTGTAGCTGCTGCTGCACAGAGGCTGAAGTCAGGACCATTCCTGATGGGTCAATCATGGTGGGAAGGACTAAAAGACCACTCTGGAAGAGAGGTCTCTTGCTAAAGATAAAATTGGGACCAACTTCACATCTGGGCCTTGCTAGCTCCCTAAGTCACATCATTTCCAAGAGCTACTCTGGTTTCAAATTTTTAACAGATGTGAAACCAGAATTCTGCATCTCGTAAAGATTCAAGAAGCCCTCCCACAAGTTGATTTTAAACATCCCTGAACAAATCCTGTTCTGCTTCAGTGTCCAATATTTCTCAAATACCCACAAGTACAGCCACAAGAAGCAGGGAGATAATTAAGTTGCCCCCTAAAAAAAAGTATATTTCTCTAAACGTGAACATGAGCAAATTTTACAGCAGTTTCTGAACATTATACACGATGCTCATTAATTAAATCTCAACTCTGACAGTTTGCATAGACATTTTTATTTAATGTGACTTCTACGTGAATTCAACCTCAGGGGTGGGGGGAAATCAAAGCAAGTTATGTTAAGTAATTATACAATCTGTTTCTCCAGAGAAATGTCTGGGCTAGACAGTTGGCACTGAAACAGCAGATTAAATTTAGAACTGAAGGGACATGCAGTGAAGGCGAACTCGCGGCTTTTAGTTCTCTGTTGACTAAAAGCTGTACATGTTGTTAAACTGATGTGCTCTGTCCCGGAGGCAAAGTTCACTGCTATTCAACAGAAAGATGTTGAAAAGTGACTTTCGTCCCTAGAAAGCCACTATTTCTAATCCATGAGCAGCATACTAATGCCACAGGATGATCTAGAGCTATCCTCCTCAAGGTCATTTCCCTGTCCTCAACACAGTACTTAAAAAAAAAAAAAAATCAATTTTTTTTCATTTGCCTCAGCTGTGATGCTACAGCCATGACAGTCTAATGCCAGAAAATAGTCAAGCTTTGTAGAAAGAAATCATGTCCCTTGAACTTTGACTCATTTTAATTTCAAATGCAAGTATTCAAATAGATCACCTCGGGCTATCAGACAGCAGCATTTCAACTCCCCCATGACTCCTCAAAGACAAAGTACATGCATAAATCTCACTATTTAAGATCTTCCTTATTATATGTAACGCAGCTGCAACCTGAAAACAAACATTTAGTAAAAGACACAATCACTGCTGTAGTAATGAATCATCCAGACATCACAGAAATATCAACTGACCTTCATGAGATGCTGATTTATCCATTTTGTGAAGGTCTTCTTTTGTACTTTGTCCCGCTCATCTGGAGGTAAAAAGGAAGAAGAAAACAGTTTAACAGCTCTACAAATGATGCAGAAGATTTTATGGACAGTTTTATAAAATTAGCATTCTACTAAAGTTTAAAAACAGAATAGCCTGTAAAAGCTCTGAAATGTCTAATCAAAATAATACAATAAAAAAAAAATAACTTCCTAGAAGTCAACCGTTCCCTAAAATGTACTAAAAAGATCAAGGCAAATTTTTAAGAGCTATAAAAACTACTTATAGCCTCTAAAATCCAATTAATTATTGAAGTATTTATGAATAGAAAATCTCTTACTATATGAAAGCCAGCTTTTTTAATCACTATGGTGTTGGACTGGAATATCACCCTTGTTTCAACACACAGCTTCAGTAAGAGAAAGCACTCTTTCTTTTAATCCCCTATAACATAAACAGGGATGTCCACTAACCCAGCTATGGGACCCAGCCACTGCCAGCAGTTTGCTCCCTGGCATGGCAGTTAGCATCAATGACTACCCACAAAATACTGAGATGAAGCAATAAAAGCAATAGACCCGGGGTAAGAAAGCATCCCACTTACAGATGGGAAGTATATACATGTATTCTACAGAGCCACCTTAGAGAAACACTACCTACCACTCCAGCACCAGAGTTAAGTTATCTCCACAAACCTATGTATGGTCTCTAGCCAGTACAACTGCTACTGAGCCCATTCACAGTCCCGGAGCTCCCCGGAGCAGGAGTTGCGGTGCATTAGGACCAGGACCATCTGTGCAAGCCTAAAATAGCAAGATCCCTTAAGCCCCTGTACAACAAAACCGCAGCTGTTTCATTGACTCCGGCTGTAGTGTGGCTGAGAATGAGCCGTGAGCTCAGGTAGCAAAACAATACCCCTTCTGCAGCTACTGCCATCATTAGAAGACTGAATCAGATCTGGTATTTTACATAAAAAATATGGTTTTCAGATCAGTCGAAGGTAACAATACTATGGGGTAAAAAAAAAAAATCATGTAAGGTCCATATTCATGGACTTTCAAGTCTCTGGTGTGATACTCAGGTCTTTTAAAACAGCATGAGATCATACAAGAATCCATCCTGGGTATCTGGGTATCCTGGTCCTAACAGTAGCGAGAACTTAGTATTTGGAAACAAATGCAAAAACAAGACAAGCAAAAGCCTGTGAAGCCTTTGTATACTCTTCCCTTATGTGACTCACAGACTTCCTACGTGCTTATACATATCTTTGCATTTGAGTCATAGATGCATTTTTTTTCTGGTTTTTTTTTTTTCGATCTTTTTTAACAGACCTGTAACTTTTGCAGCTACAGTTCATGTGGCAATGAGTTCTTCAGGCAGTATGTGTAGTGTACATGTACATTCGGCTCTGTACAGAATGGTGGCTGTTCCCTAAATGCCTTTTCTATGCCACTCAAGATGTTCCAAGCTTCTGGCACATGCTTTCCCCCCCCCTTTGCAGCTCCACAGTCTCTTATTCTAGCTGAGGACCCAAAAAACAGGATTAAGAGACAAACTAAAGAGCAAAGCAGCAGTACTGGAAAGAAAAATCTGGCAGATTAAGAAAACTTTTTTGCTATATATACATTCCCCTGTAGCCCTCCTCTAGCAAGAGAGCATTTCCAACATCAGTAATTTATCCTAATAAGGTAGAAGCTCTGATTTGGTAGGTGTAGAAAACAGAAAATCTCAGAAATAAAAGAAGTCCAGAAATACTTTCACTTGTAACTGTTCCATTACCAGTAGCTGTTTTAAAAGTACCCAAGTTTTCAGAACTGAGAATTTAATATTCCAGCCCACAAGTGTACAATGTGTCTTTTTTCCTAAGGTAACCTCAGCTAGTTTTCACTAACTACCACAAAAGTTTACACTTTAGGAAATGTTACTGTGACAACAATAAGGAAAAAAAAAAGGAAGTTAAAAAATCCACTTCCTTGTATCTTGTTAGAACATGCAATGACTATTAATTTCAACTCTATTTTCAATTAAAATGCCAACATATGTAAAGGAAGTGATGCTTACTACCCATATTCTTTTCATATATGCGTATATTACACATACATTCATAGAAAAACTCAACACCTGACATACAGAAATGTGTAATACAGATGAAAACTGTCACCTGTCATGTTGTGAAAAACACCACGGTTAAAGAAAAACAAAACAAAACAAAAACAAACAAACACACACCACACTTGTGATTTTTAATCAAAAAAACCAAAGGCTTCCAGAGAAGCAAATGCACACTAGGAGGAAACACAGTGCAACAGTATTCAATGTGCTGGAGCTGAGAGCAGAACATACCAAATCAAACCCCCCAAATGAAGTAGAAAACAGGCAGCTTACTACGAAAGACACACCAAACTAAGGAAGGAAACCCACTGAAAGCCTCTTGAGAGAGCTTGCCCCACGGAGAGCTCTGCCCTCTCCCGAAGGCAGCCCCGCCACCCCGCCAGCCCAGCAGCACGCGTTACTGACCCATGCAGCACATCACTTCCACCAGCTTTGCACTCCAGTCCTTTTCATCTTCAGTAAACTGTCTCATTCTTCCCTTCAAAACTTCAGAGTTTCTTTTCTTTTCAGGGAAAGGAGAGCCAAGGAGCAACCAGGGCTTCTCCTAGCTGACAGAAAGTAGCAACTCCCCTTTTTAAAAAAACAGGAGCAAACAGCCCATCTGCTGTCACAGCAAGCAAAACTGCGAACCCTCTGGATTTAAGTCACAGTAAGAAGAAAAGTAAGCATCTATGTTTGTTTGTTTTGAACTTTTAGGTGCATTAATACACATTTGAGTACAAACGTTGAGCTTTTCAAACCAGGAATTCTACTTTTTTTTTCCTGTACCAGCAGTGAGTAGCAAGGAAAGAGCATCACCTTGAAAGGAGCAGCAGCAGCAGTGCTGTTTAAGCCAAGGTAATTTAAGAATACAGGTGAGGCAGGAGCTGCAGAAAGAAAACACATCTTCCTAGGTCATCTGATCTGTAGATCATCACAATAGACCCTCAGTGGTTAATTAATCAACTTCAGTTTCTCTGCTTTTACCTGTTATTGCAGACACATATATTGCAGACGTTATTCTGATACATCAGACATAGAAACTGAAAGTCTCTTATGCTTTATATGCCTGGAAAGTACTGCAACAAGATGTCTCCAGTCTTAATAGACTGACACCTACTTTATGAACCACACAGCAGCATCCAAAGAGGCTCCAGATTAGAAAATCTGGACTTAAAAAGCAGTTGCCGCAACTAAGGTCTCTCATTGCGTGTTCTTGTAATTCCTCAATGCCAAGGACAAGTTCAGGGGCCAGATCCTTCTAACACTGATGCCCCCTTCCACAATCCCTATCGCTTGCATGGATCCTGGTGTCTGCAAACTAGACAGTTTTCTCAGAAGGATGGGTTTCCTACCAGAACTACACCAAAGGCAACAAGTGGCATTGATGCCTCTTGACTGCTCTCCCAGGGAGAGGCTGCTAAGCCGTCCTCTCTGCCTGAAGGCACCCTGAAACCACCTCTGAGTAACTGCACTAGAAGCCACCAGTATGAACAAGCAGAATGGTGTGCTTCTGTCTCCACACTGACATGAGGAAAGGCAAGAAGAGCGCAAGAGTACAAAACCCCTCAGTTTTCTAGACGAGCTGCAAATTTCTGTGCTTCCTTCTTCATTCTAATGGTGAAAATATCAAAGTTTGGATTTCCTCCACCTGTGACTTTTGCAAGTGACGGACTTGCAAAAAATCTCCATTTCTTAGGCAGCTTTTTGCACTGCTAAGTTACATTTGCTTCTCTGCTGACATTTGTTTGCCTACATGAATGGCTAGATAGGCAACAGGTTTTTCTACATTCGTCCAGGTATTTACAAACATCCTGATATGTGTGATTCCTTACTCATGTATAAATGCACTAGTTTTTCTGCACATATTGTTTCTATTTCCAATACCCATTTATATTAAACTCAAAAAGCTGTGTTAAAAGAACACTATGAAGGTTGCAAAGTGAAGCACCCAAAAGTGGAGTTAAAACTGAAATTAAAACTGGCTGTGAAACCTTAATACAACCTTCTTGGGAATATACATTATGATATTTAATTAAAAGATCATTTATTGTTTTTTACAAGACTACTGTCTACTGCATAGAAGGGATGCTACTCACTTAAGGAATAGTTATTCAACAATGTATTTCACATTGTTGTTGAATACGGAGCACCAAACCTATTCATTCACCATTTTTCAAGCTCTGAAGACAAAATTCATTTCACAATAGGTTTTCCGCTGGTATTGCTAATATTCCTTCTGCAAACTAGACCCATGTATCTCAAATGTCACACTCAGAAAATAGAGCATAATTCATGTATGATCTCTTGGGAAAACATTTGTTTTATGACACTCACCCAGAATCATACAGCTATATAAGAAATAGCGGACAAATCCAATTCTCCAGTCAGTGCTGAAACACCTTACCTAGGAGGCTTTGCTCTCTGCTCCTGCAAACTTGATTTTAACTTCCCACAGGCCTTCCATGTCTATACCCATTATCCCTTCTTGCTCATTAATTAAGAACCAGGGGACATCCAACAAACCTATCACAATCTGAAACAGTCTCTAGGAAGGTAAAATCTCAGTTCAAACAAGTCTAGTTTGGAAAGTTAAAACTACAGGATTTTTCATAGGGAAGGGTTGAACAACCTCACTAACAGGTAATCTACCATCTTTTATATTATTAGTGGGTGTTCTTAATTATAGCTCGGTTTAAACTACCCCTGCCTGTAGGCCTTGTATATCAATTTCAACTACCTGAAACAATGATTCAGTGAAAGCTACTTCTGTTATGAAGAACTAGGATTATCCTCAATCCTGTGTAGTATCCTAAATTTATCTTCGAAATGAGTAAAATAAAACTCTGTTATACAGTAAAGTGTATGAGTACAGAGCTATGCTATGAAGTCTGTCCTATGTGGTGGTCGGAGGCCGGCTTGGGCT
>NW_009193184.1:0-41191 GCF_000690835.1 Fulmarus glacialis
TCCTTCTCCTCAGGGCTGCTCTCAATCCTCTGCCCAGCCTATATTTTTATTGGATTGCCCCGACCCATGTGTAGGACCTTGCATTTGGCCTTGTTGAACTTCATGAGGTTCACAAGGGCCCACCTCTCAAGCCCGTCAAGGTCCCTCTGGATGGCATCCCTTCCCTCCAGCATGTCGACCACACCACACAGCTTGGTGTTGTCGGCAAACTTGCTGAGGGTGCACTCAATCCCATTGTCCATGTCGCCAACAAAGATGTTGAACAGTGCCGGTCCCAATACCGACCCCTGAGGAACACCACTCGTCACTGGCCTTCACTTGGACATCGAGCCATTGACCACAACTCTTTGAGTGTGACCATCCAGCCAATTCCTCATCCATCAAGTGGTCCATCCATCAAATCCATGTCTCTCGATTTAGAGACAAGGATGTCATGCGGGACAGTGTCAAATGCTTTGCACAAGTCCAGGTAGATGACATCAGTTGCTCTTCTGTTACCCACCAACGCTGTAACCCCATCATAGAAGGCCACCAAATTTGTCAGGCACGATCTGCCCTTAGTGAAGCCATGTTGGCTGTCACCAATGACCTCCTTATATTCCATATGCCTTAGCACGGTTTCCAGGAGGATCTGCTCCGTGGTCTTGCCAGGCACAGAGTTGAGACGGACTGGCCTGTAGTTCCCTGGGTCTTCCTTTTTTCCCTTTTTAAAAGACTGGGATAGATCCCCCAGTCTGCAGAGTCTGAAGGATCACATACTTCTTTTTCTATCATAGCTCAGGACCAAAGCAAAGTCTCAAAATCTTATTGAACTAACATTCAGAAAATGCAGAGAAAGTCTCTCGGTATGTGTCACTCATATCTAAGCATTTTACTTTCATTAAAACGTTTTACAATACTTTAAAAGTCAAAACAGGACATTCTGGCAAATAGGGATTGCTTCTTCTTGTCTCCCAAGTATGAAATTAGTCAAGACCAATTTTTTCTTTGAAACTTTGATAAATTAGATCAACAGAATATCCTGGTTTTTACTTTCCCACCCTTTGCACAAATGCTTGGCAAAGGCTGATCCTCCCTGAAGACCATACAAAATCAGTTGTTCAGCCACTGGTAGTTGTTAATCTGAGACTTTCATGTGCTGCCACTGGCTTAGTAACTAAAAATGCAAAAGTACATTGATAAACCCTGCTGTTCTACCTTATTCCTCCAGCATGGTCATACAGTTAGGATTACAATGGCTCTCAGCCAGACATGGATCTGAGGAGTGTATGAGAAAGAGATAAAGGTTGGTGGATGTTCACTGTGAGCTCATCCCAAGTTTAAGGAAAGAGTATGAAGCTTGTTTGAAACTTTGGCAAGTGGGCAATGAAGGCCAGTGTCTAAGGGTCATCAGGGAGTCAGTTATCAGCAAAAAAGGGCACTAGTGTATGGATAGTTTGTGAAAGATCTTGAAAGTGAAGACAATCTGCTTGAAATGCCAGAGAAGGAGAGGGTAAAACAGCAGAATAAGAAAGTCATCTTGGCACTGGCATTCAGATGAACTGTAATGTGACAACACTGCTGAGGGAAGAAGAAAAGTAATCCTACAGGAGAAAAGAGCTGGAGAAACTGTGGATGAGGTGTGTGGATGGAGAGAAAACATGATATTAAAAGTAGTGGGGAGAGATCTGCAGTACAGTGTCCAGATGTGAGGAACAGAGAAGCCGCCTGAGCAACAGGCAGCATGGGCTGTTTCTGCAGCCCCTGAGACCAAAGGAAAGAGAAAGTCTAGGAGACACTAGGCTGAGGACTCAGCTGCGTCCAAGCTGTATCCTTCACACCCTTGCACGCTGTGCCTCAAGATCGTCGTCTCCCATTCCAGGCAACATGATTGCTTAGGGCAACAAAAGAGAGGAGAGGACACGTTGCCAAAATCCTCAGAGTCACAGGCACCCTCAAGTTTCTGGCAATGGGTAACTAAACAAGTGAAACCAATCTTGGAGCGCTGAGTTATGTGCTTATCCCTGACACAAGAATTAGAAGGAGATAGCATTAGAGAGAGAAGGAAAAGAGTGACTGAGACTAGAAGATCTTCATTTCCTCTCTGGTACAGGCTATGGCATGACAACAGTATCAGCTCTTCCTTCAGGAGGACAGGAGCAGAAGGTCCCTAGGCACTAAAGCTCTGCCTGCACTAGGAAACTAACTGGAGAGAATGTTTCTGGACATTTCTGAATGTTTCTGTTTTGAAGAAAATGCTGATAATATGAGCTATGAAGATATGACAACCTGGAAGTAGACTTTAAAAAAACCCTCCAGGTTATTATTACTTCAATCTTCTGATATTTATGCACTGTGTCCCGATTTTTAAGTGACTGGACTTACCAGTATTCCTCTCAGGGACAGGACTCCTCAGATGCCAGATACTTTCATCTTCTCTTTCTTGGGGATGTTTCTGCCACCAGAACACTACAGAGACAACGCTAGGTGTGAATGGATAATGTTATCTGCATTTTTCATTATTTTAACTAATTTTGTTAAAACTTCAACATCAACAAGGAAACTGCTGACTTCATGGTTTGTACATCCAACCAGTAAAAGCCACCAAGATGAGTGACAGAAAAGATCACCTTACTGTCTTCATAGGAATGGAAGTTTTAAACAATTGTAGTGAAGGAGTCAAGCTTAAAAGTCATCCTAACTGTGATATCTTCTCAAAACAACTCAGTGTTGTTTTGTAGAAGGGAAAGTGGAACCAAATCAGAACAAATTCAAGCTACAGCAGAACGCAAACCAGAACTGCACCAGAAAATACTTATTGAGCCCATTCTGCTTTGCTAGTCATGCCCCATCCTGACTGTAGAAGAGCAAGAGTGGACAGACAGCTGTCCATCATTCATGCATACACACACATACACACACAAAATCCGTATTATTTTCGAAGCAATTTTTTCCTGTATGAAACACTCCTTAATAGGGTTTCCAGAAGGTCTTATTATTCCTTATGAGACTGGCTCTGTTTACTTGGCATTCAGGGCATGTAGTGATTTGTTAATGTATAGATCTGTCACAACTAATAAATCATTACAATGTTATGGATGACATTATTATTTTTGATCAAGATTACAGCATTGGCTGCCTGATGCGGTTGATACTGATGCTTACAGGCTATCACCTACTCCTTGAATATTAGCTTAAAAAACCCCAATGCAATTCAGAGCATGGTTCCATTTCAATATTAATGGCACAATGATATTGATGGTAACAGTATCCCTGCAGAGGCTGCAAACCATGCCCTCCATACATGCATTCACAGCATTAGGCAGCAGAAAAAGCACTCGCTGGGGGCTGGCTGCTGATTGTAATGCAGAAACATTCGTGTGCAGCTGCTTGTGGGAGGTGGCAGGCGGGCAAAGGCAGGAGGGTTGACATGTAAGTGTGCATGCAAACACACAAATTGAGTGCCTACAGGAGGAGTAAAATAAATCCTAATCCACTTGCTGTTCTACGTTTGGGTGTCAGGTAAGGCTTAAAGAAAAAAACAGTATTTAAAGAAAAAAATAATAGTGTACAAGATAAATAGCATATGTGCCATATAATAAAACAGATGTAGCAAATTATATTTAATAATGTTTGACAATTCCCCATGCAGCTAACGGTTTGTTAGAAATTAGTCCCTAATGTTTTAGGGACTGCTGGCATTTACAGTCATTTTCTTTGTCTTAATTTACATGTTTGTGTGCTGTGTGCCGTTTTTCCTGCTCCTTGCAGTTTTATGATCTTTCTTGGCTCGCCAGCATTTCATATGTTGTTTTAACTCACTAGCTACTCTAATAACAAGATGTTCATGGGAAGAATTTGGTAAAATTCTTTTTTTAGGGGTTCATTCCCTTTTTCCTCTTCATTACACAATGAAAGCCCATTCTACTCTAACATCCAAACTCCTGTGAGACCTACTTGTTGCCAGACATGTAACTTCTAGTCCCAGATTTCACGGCATGAGCAAATAAAAAAGGAATGCATTGTGCCAGGCACAAAAGGCAATTCAGCTTGCACTGAATGTCCTGCACTAGCAGATTCAAGGGATGATATCACGAATCCATTTTAGCCATAAGTGCCCTTTCATCCAACTGTTTAAACACTGTTCAAAGCACATAAAATTATTTTGCATCATACTGACAAAATAACTAAAGTTAGGATTATATCCGTTGTCCAGGAGGATGAATTAAGCCACACAAATGAATCCACAAGCATTACTCACAATGCCAAACACTCCAGAGAGAACTGAAGACCAAAAGTTCATTTCTTTTCTTCCAACTCTACCAGCTGTTCTAATTTTAAAAGAAATTCTCTCTCCCTACAAACTTTAGCTTGACTAAGAAATGTTGGGCAAACATGGGAGCATGGGAATCTCATGCTTTCAATCCAGAGCGGAGGGAAAGTAGGCACCACATGAGCTCAAAACAGCAGGATGGGGCCGCAGATGCCATAATATGCCTATAATGAAACCCAAGAAATATTGCTCTTCTGTGGCAGAAATCCCAGATTTGCTTAAAGGAGGGGAAGTATTGCCCGTTTCCAGTTGCTGTTTGCAGTTGCAAAGGTGGAAGCGCAATTTCTCCTTGGGAAAACTTCAGCTCTGCTCAGGTCTCCTTGCAGTGGTCTGCCCAGGTAGATGGGGACAGCAAGCAAGGATAACTCCGGGCGGAGGTCCCTGCAGTGTGCCAACAGAGCTGCTGGTGTTCCAGGGTAGCAGTCATGGCAGGGGGAAGCTCTGCGCCCAGGGACAGCCTTGTCTGCCTGATCTCTGAGTGGTGAACCAAATACTTCAGAGAAATTGATTTTTTTCCTCACCATGGCCTTGTTGAGACCAAGCCTTTGTCCCATGCTTAATTCGGAACACAGATTTTTCTCATCGTTTACCTATATTTTTTCTCCCACTAGTCTAGCAGTGCTGGTAGCTGGAGCCAACCAGCCTGAAAATGGAAATAGGCTAAACCTCAAGGGCTCCCAGCTTGCTTGCAGCCAAGACAGCCACTGAGTGGTATGGACAAAGGATAGGCAGTCCGCTCAAGTCCTGCAGACCTCCCATAATCTCCTCAAGTCCTCCAGCAAAAATAATATTCATCACGAAGCTCAGATCATTGGTAAGATGAAGACACAAACCCTTTAGTGCATGAATGAATGTGACTTCTAAGAGGGCAGATAAATGAGTGTCTCAGTGGGACCAGACAAATTTGAGATAACTAACTATAGTATATAACAGTAATTTATTCTTCAAGGAAATGGAAGCAAGCACAGACAATAGTGTGAATTAGACCAGTACTGACTAAAATATGCACAAATGTTAAACACCCCCAAAATCAGGGAAGAGATCAGATTTTGGCTTTGTGGTTTTTTGGCTTTTGGATTTTGCAGATTTCACTAGAAAAATTGTTTCACGCTTGAGAAAGAAAAGAAAAAGCACACCTTGGTGCATATCCTCCTCCTTTCTCTGTTTGAAGGAGACCATTACAATTTGTCAGGACGTGGCTGAGTTCGCAGTATTTTGAGTGTGAAAGGTAGATGATCTTGATGTATACAGTGAAGTTTCACAGGGGACACATTCCTAAGATATAAGTCAGACTAGCTGCCATCTCAGGCACAGTTTTGATCCACCTGCATATACATTTTAAAGGAGGCGTGAAACTCACTCACATACTGGGCTGCTTCAAGAAAATGTATTTAAATGTGGTAAGAGAGTGAAAGGTGGGAAGATCTGTCATCTGGAAATGTGCTTATATCAAAAAAAGTGTCAGCTCAAAATGGCAAAATGTAGAAGGGGATAAAAAAGTGCAGAAAAGATAAAGATGCCAGTCTCTCCCTCTGGGCAGCTGATGGCTGAGGGAAAGTCCTATTTGATTCTAGTCCATGGTCTTTTCCTTTCCCTTCAAGAACTGACATGGGTGTAATTAAACACCACTAAGTCCAAAGAGCTTGGCTGCTTAAGTTAAATATTGTCCAATTACTTAATCCATTAGCCCTACCTGGGCTGCGACTCCGAGTCGGATCTTATTCAACTGTCCTCCTCAATCAGCTTTTTGTACAAAGACACCCCAGTCCAGCTCTTTTATAGATATGGGGAGTAATGCATTTAATAAACAGTAGAAAAGGAAGCTGTCACTGGCTCAAAACCCCTTCAACAAAGTTGTTTGCCAAAGTCCAGATCTCTGGGGAACACCAGTTTCCCTCAATCTCTTGCTAACTATAACTCTAATTTGAAGCACTAAACTTTTATTCTCGTAAGCCACCCTGCTAAAAGATGACAGGAAAATTCAATCCCTGCCAATGTCACGGGGGCACCACAATTATCAAGGCTGTGCCTTGACTTACATAAAGAAAGCTCAGCTGCTTTCTAAAGGATACCACTGGTGTTTAGTTTTCAATTCCCAGGGTCTATCACACCATCTTGATGCTCAAAGACCTTAATTCATCTTGCTGTCATATCTAGCCATCACCTACGAGGCACTTTTCGAATGAGGTTCATCCTGCCTGCTAGCATAACACAGTCATCATCTGCCCTGTCATCTGAAAAATATAAATGTTTCATGCTCCACTAATAAATCTGCTACAATATTTGCTGTTGCTTGTGCAGTCCGAGGCCCTGTTTTATGGAATATTTATGAATCACTGATGATAATGATCACTGCTAATTGCGAGCGTCTTCCCTCCCCCTCGCCCGTGGGGCAAGCTGGGTGCTCCTAGTGTGGATCTGAGCCCTCGTCGCTCTCCTCCCATTGCCTTTCCCACCAGCCAGCCCAACTGGCAACAACTCCCCTCGATACAACGGTGTGGAAGAGGGGAAACCTACCATGCACAGATAAAGGCAACATCAAAAACTTTTTGCCTGATTTCCCATTTAATGGGAGGAGCTGCAGGAGGAAGTTTGCAGAAGGAAACTGTGTGTGATTATTATTAACCATGAAAAAATTATAGTTCACAACCCCTCCCACACCTCTCCTTTGCTGGCTGCTGCCTTCAAATGGCCCTAAAAAGGCAATTGCACCGCCTTATGTATTTCCCTCTCTCCAACAGCTTATGGTTTGATAGCGGGCAGGTATAAAGAGTTTATGTGAAGTCACTGCTTGCCAGAGAGATCTTGGGGTTCAAATAAGTCATCTACACTCTGGAAAGTAAAAATACTGGGAAAGCTTAGACAGTGAAGGAGGAGAGTTATGGTAACCTATTTCATTTTATGTTTTTGCCAGACCTGGAAAAATGCCCTCTGCTCTGCAGTTACCTCTGCTCAGGTGAAGAGGTGGTGAGTTGTTGCCTTTCTGTTTTGAGAAGGTGTTGAGATAAGGCCCTGAGGAGACAGGATGGTTTCTGAGGTATGTGAAGACACGTCGTTCATATTTCAGTGGCACCCAGGCACTTCAGTCAGGACAGAGTCCCTTGGCCCTAATACTGTAGCTGGAAAAACATTATTTTCTTCCCAAAGAGCTTAGACCCAAAATGGGCAGGAAAAGGGAGTTTTCTCCCTGGATTACCAAGGGGAATCTTGGGGCGCCAAGAAGTCATGTTGTCTTGCCCAGTATTGCAGGAAATAATAACTTAGGCTGAGGTACAGACTGAGCTCATGAGTCAAACAAGGGCTGTGAGCAGCTGCCCAAGGATGGGCACCTCAGAAGGCATGCCCCAAGAGCTTTGGAGAAGTCTCTGCTGGTGCACGCAGGCAGCACTTGGCATCCTCGCTCTTGCTTCCTAACTTCACTTCTTGTTTTCACAAAACTTCTCAGACCCCAATGTCTTTAAGATCTTGCACACTGGCTAAATCTGGCTGAAATTGGGTAGCAGAGTCAAATGTCCGTCAGGGAGACAGGTGCACACGGTATCATAAATACCATTTCCTGAAGAAAGAAAGAAAAAAAGAGCTTGTAAGCCTCCTTCCTTTTGACCAAATCAATGCATCCCTTGGTAGGGCTGAGTATTGATTTATTTTATGCAAACAGTGGTGTTTGGAGTTTTAGATTTATCCTCCTTGGCCAAAGACAAGCTCATCTCTGGAAGAGCATGAATTGGTGAATCGGCTAATGGCTCTTGCTCAAACCACTAATCATTCCAGTTCTTAAAGATTTTTAAGTCAGCTATTGACCTATATTATTCTGTCTGGAAAGAGATGTTATAAGCTACACAACAAATTGGGGGGAAAAAGCCTAATCAAGATTGTTCTCAAACCGCCAAATCTTCCCATTAAGAGCAGCTTCTATTTCCTATTATTCATTGTTTCGGGTAAAGAATGTTTATGAGGTATTAGGCATTTTATCAGTTTCTCCTCCATTTTAATTTTCGTTGTTGCACATTTGAGTGATGAAAGATCGCGAGCTGCTTTTCCTAAAGTTATTTATTAACACTCATTGTAAGGGGGGATGGAGGGGAAATGATGAGAAACTAAATAGCCCAGATTTTTGCTTCCAGCAGGACGTGTACTGGAATCTATTTTTCACCACCGGTAGATAGTACACGGCCAACACTCACACAGACATAAGGAAAATTCAGGCCCAAAAGTGACAAAAGACTGCCGAATCCATCATTATTTTTCCACTTCACCTAGCTAACTCGAAAATCACTGCCTGCTCACTTCAAAGCGAACACATCTGCAAAATGATGCAAATACCATTAGCGACAAGATGACATTTCTTTTATTTATTTATTTATTTTTAAAGAGAACATTTGGCATACTGCAAAATCAGGCTGTAGGTGCAATGAGTTGATTTTGCAGCTCACAGACTCTGGGCCAGGGTGACACTGGCACTGTGGTGTGAATCTCTGCACCGTTAGGGCATGGTTAAGCTGAGTCCAGGCTAAGCAGGGGTCTGGAGAACAGCTCGGAGAGGTGACCGGGAAAGTAAAGGAAGGAACCAACATGAAAAAACAGGCTTGGTAGGATCTGTCATTGATTATTAAGCTCTATTTGGTGTTATTTGGAAGCAATGAAGAAAATAGCAGGCAACTGGATTTTGTTTAGGTTAGCTTGACATTCACCTATAATGCTGAGAAGCAAAACTGTGTTTACAAATATTTCATACTGAGGTGTTATTAATTCTTCATAGTGGAAGACTTCTCTAATAAGTATGAGATTTTGTATTGCTCTGAGGAAATTTTTATGACTGTATAGCATAGGGTTGTGTGTTTGCATCTTTCAAATCATCACCTGTATGGTAGCTGTTCTAAAAAGCAGGTAGTGAAACAGAGATAGGATAGACAATACATCCACAACTCAGATAACCACAGACATACTCAGAGGTTGCTTGTCTGTCTGTGTACATTATAAGATCTTTTGTCTAAATATACATGTATACATATATTTACAGCACTTATTTTGCAGTTGCATTTACAACAGCTTTAGCTGTTGGAGACATGTAGATCCATCCTTCCCAAGGCTAACTCTGTGATTCATGGACGCACACCTCTACATGCTAAACTGGTTCTCAGTTTTATTTTAACCAGAATCAAGCCTGGAATAGCTGAAAATGTTGTAATGAAATAGCATTGTATAATTTACAAGCTGCATTTGACACGCCATTACCAGAAATTTGCTCAAGCTTTTAAAAACAAGTAAACCTTCAGACTTCTCATTTTTCTATCTTGTTAGATGCCCTAACTCAACCCAGAAAAATCATGCTTGCCAAGAAGCTTTAATAATACTGAAGCAATTTACATTCATTGAAACAGCTTCAAATTAAGAAGCGGCAGCATTCCTGAACACATGTTTCTTGAAACAAAAGAAAGTGACATGAAGATTATGGAATTGGGCAGAAGTGTCAAAAAACTCTCTAAGCTTTTTCTGCAATAATTGTTCTGTGCACGGTAAATTTCTGTGGTTTTGCTGTTTTAGACTGCTACTCCTTAAGGTGTAATAAATCTCTGATAATTCCCATTCAACGCTCTGTGTGCTACCTCTGACTAGAAGACAAGCATTGGAGGCCTCAAGACAGTCGCTCTCAGCTATTAACGGGTTGCATTTTTCAGAAGCCAGCTGAAGGCAGAATGAATCTTCCTGTACCCTCTCCCCAAAAGCAGCTTCTCACTTCACTCCACTAGAAGGACCTCACTAGAGGCAGAGACTCAGGCATGCTAAGATTTCCAGGAAACCCACTGCGCAATTTCCCTAGCAACAGTCAGTCTCTTGTGTCAACGAGACAGGGAAAAAACCAGAAAAATCCTGGTGGAACAGATGAAGCGTATGCATTTTGTTTTGAATTAACTCCACAGTACTCCATAGACCATACACAGATTCCAGCTGGGAGATGTCTGACCACCCTTACAATGATACAACTGCTAGCACACCCCATGCTCTTCAAAAAAGGGGATGCTGGGGGGTTAGCCGCTGGCACCAACTCATCCCCAGCATTTTGAGATGTCTATACAGCACAAAACTGCCCTTGGCTTCAAAAGCATCATTTCTGATTTTCCAAAAGCCAGTGCCAAGTCACATTGCCACTGTTTGAGGAGCTTCATTGTATGTCATTCTCACATGTGAAATGGCAAAATCAAGCAATCAGATGTCACATCTCAGCACTACAAAACGGTTCATCATTATCAGCAAATGCAAATATGGGGGGCTTGAAAGGAGAGGCCAGCCTGAAGCCTTTTTCTGAAACTCAGGAATATTCATTGGAAGATCCCTCCCCCATAGCAAATTGCACCTTACTCAATATATTGACCTTGGATGGATAGATGAATCTCTTAGCGCTCTCATAAGCTTCATTTACATTTCAGTAGGCATTAAACAACTAAGCCATTTTGGGATACAACTCTGCACATTATTTATGTGTGTCTCTCAGTATCCTTCCACAGTTAAGTTCTAGGACTTTAAGAAAGCAAACAAGACACATGAGAGAAGAGAAAAATCCATACCTTTTTTAAAGGACTCCCTCTAAGGTACACTGAATATTTTTTGTTTGGCCTGAGCATAACAGGGTTTTTAAATGCTGTGGAAAAGAGGCAGAGGGAAAGATCTTAAAATATGCTTTCAGACTTGATGAAAGAAACAAGTGCAATAAAGTAAGAATTTTGTGGGTGCTATTCTATAATGCTACACTGGTAACTTCAACTCACAAAAAAGCTTATTTGCTAACATGTTACATGATTGCAGTGAACCAAGTGATCAGGTTCTACAAAGATGCACATAATTTAGAACTAGCCTAGGCAGAGAGACATGCATGCGACGTTTGTGAATGTGCACCCGGAAGACAGAATCATGGCCAGGAGAATAGAAGATATATGCTGCCTGGGGACTTGATGCTGAACCTGTCATACGCAATCTGAAACACAAAAACATTTTGATTCTCTCTCAATACAGATGATACAAAGTATTGCTTTTCCCTGACATTCGGGGGTCAGTTCAGGCACAGTCTTGAAAGAAATGGTCCCCGGAATGCATTGCTTGTATCAGCAGTCCTCCTTGGCATTAGGAAAGTGGCCTCGGAGATGATGAGTTGCCTGACTTTTATCCAATAACTCTATTGAATTTGTTGTCTGACCTTTTCTTTCCTTTGGATGGCATCATCCATGGAGTAGTATATCATCATCATCATCCTCACTCAAATGATGCATTTCACTAATAGATCATTAGAAAGAAAGCTCACTCTGAAGATATACGAGCACAATACATCATGACGGAAAGGGGTGTACAGTTGATGTACTACTCAAAAGATGGCAGAGTCCAAAGAGGAGGAGGTCCAGGAGGGAGCATGTTTAATTGAGAAGGGATGACTATTCCACAATAAAAAGCCTTTAATACCTCCTCACTTTGCATTATTGAAATCAGCCACAGTGGATGCTTACGCTTCTTGCTTCTCTCAGCATGAAAGAACTGACAAATTTACTACTTCTTTCCATCCTGTTTCACACCCTGGTTCTCATGCACCAGCACATGGGGACCCATGGCTCTTCAGCAGCTCAGAGCTGGCTTTCAGGCTCAGTTGTGTCATGCATCAAGCAGGAGGGCACTGTTGGTGCAGGGGGCAATGCACGGCACAAGCCCTTAGCAGGGAGGACAAGAAAATCCACTGGGTCGATAAAGGTGTCTACAATGAATTGTCCTACAGGAGAGCTACACGTGAATCCCTGTTTTGCAATCAGTGTTGTGACCACATAGGTTCCTGCCCATGAACCATTCCCAAAGTCCCTGCTCTCCCTGAGGTACCAGGTAAGGTTCTTGGTCACCTGAAGATTTTGGCACATTTGTTGGAGGGTCAGAAGAGTTGAGAACCTTTCCCAGTGTTGAGTCATTTATCTTTGCCTGTAAACATTGCTTTTTTGCTCATCTTGATCTCATCTCTCACCACATCTCCAAAACCCACCTTCAACTTGACTAGCATCCATATTTTGGTCACAGTTTCCCTAAAAAGGTTTCTAAAATGTTGCTGCTTTGCACGTTCCCAAACAACCATTTATATTTAGGAAGTGATGACTTGGTGCAGGAAAATATCCAAAAGACATATCTGCAAATTTGCCCTGCAAAAATACTCCCTTCCCTGTTGAACCCATCTGCCTCTTTCAGCGTAACGCATTGGTTTGAAAGCAAAAGGACTTTGGTGCCTGGCCTAAAAGCCTTCACACTGGATGTGACAGTCTCCCCACTGTCATTAGCTCTTTGCCTGCTTAATTATCTCCTCCACGCCGGAGAGGGGCACCTGCAGTGCTGCGTAGGGATGGTGCTTAGATAGTGCTGTTCCTCCCACCCCTCTGCTGTTATCCGCAATTTTGTTCCGTATTGTCAACAAGCATATCAGAAAAGTAAAACACAATTAACCATGGTGCCAAATAGTAGCTTAATGCTTAATTGCACAACCCACAATGAGGTCACAATTACTGGGCAATCAGATAAGCTTTCACAGATGTATTATATAATCCATAAGCTTAATTCCTCTGGAGGTAGCCAGAAAATTACTGTTCATTAACGAAGTGGTCCAATTATCAGAAAACATATTTAAATCATCATTTTCTCCATTCTGGAAATAATGTCATTTCTTCTTCAAAGGATAAATATACTTTTAAGAAATGCTTCAGCTGGAAACTACTGTCCCAAATAAATCTAATGACAGATGTTTAATGTGTCTTTTTATCCCATTAATAAAAAAGCCAAGGAAATAATTTTTTTAACTCCATCAGTTTATATCTCATGAAGTATAAAGGCAAGCTGTAGAGATTTGCACCGTTGTTCCACTCGTGGACATAACTAAATTCTGCAGCTTTGTTCTGTAGCATGTCCCCCAGAAACCAAGGGAGTGACATAAGTAAGGGCCAGGATCAAGCACAAAGGGTCAAATGTATTTTTCTTTATCTCCAAACCTTTTTAAAATGATTTACTGCCTCACTGTATGGGACATGAAAGGATAATGCTGTTTTCAACACTCAAACAAATGACATACTGGAACTGACATTTTTTACGTACATTTATGCATCTTGATGCAGACGTCTCCCTTACCCTGACAAAACTTCCATGCAAACAAATGGGATTTTTACCTGAAAGTGACTGCAGGATTGGCCCCTCTTTTACAACTGCTAAAATATATTGACTCTCTCTGAAAACCCAGAATTACCTCTCAGAAGTAGAGAAGACATCCAACTATTTCACTAATTTTAAGAAGTACTAAATCATAGAAATGATTTCAGAATACATCTTTAGAGTTATCCTTAATGTTTTCTCATATGTCTCACAGACTGAAATAATATAAAAATCCATTGAAGAATAATAATTGTCACATTTGATGTATATTTTTATTAAGAGCACTATAAAAATTCAATTATATAGCAAAGGGCAACAAAAATCTTCCTTTAAATTATGCAGTAAACAAAGCACTCAAAAACAAGAATCGTTTGCTCATGTCATATGTTAAAAATCTCTGCTCCATTGGCTGAAGTATTTAAACTAAATTCCGTCTTTGTGTTTGGAATCAGATTTCCCCTTTCCTCTCCCCCTGCTCCCATTTCTCCAAATGCTTTCCTGGGGGAGGTTTATTTAGCCAACAATCTGTGCCTTCCAGACATAGTATTTCCTCTGTCCACTCTGCAAATTCCCATATCTGACATTTACCATGGGGGGGGAGAACACAGCTGTACAGATGGATTAATAACAAAATCAAGATGCAATAGGTCCCACAAACTGTTTCCTCACTGATAAATTTAAAGTAACTATGGGTCACAGGATAGTCTGCTAATTATCAGTAATATCATTACTTAGGAACATACCAAAATATACCTCTGGACTGTGCTTAAGTGGTTCTGCCTCTGTCATACAGAGATGCAAAGCCATTTTACCTTGCACAACAGGAGATGATCTAGCATAAAATGATCAATTTTTAAGCTTATCATGCAGAACTAGATTGCTGCTATCTTCATTTGGATGCATGGCAGAGCAGTAAGCAGTCCCCTTCCTTGTCTCATCAAACCAGGGCTCCACCACAGAGAAAAGGAGGGTGCTTCTCTGAATTCCTCTATGTCCCTGTAAGCAAATAAATGCAAAGGGAAAGGTAGACATAAACCTAGATTTTTCAAGTAAGTGGGAGGAGGAAATCTGCTATTCTGTCAGTACGTAGGCAGATTTTTTAATTTAATTTTTTTTTTTTACTTCCTTACAACAGAAGGAACAGCAGGAGGACCTGGAAGCTGGAGCCTGCGGTCACTGCCCCATCCCGGGGCCAGGCAGTAGCACCCTACCTCGCCTTCCAAAGAAGCAGAAAACTATCTGGGAAACTCAGGTCCTGATTGATGACCATAGTGATTTTAGACACGGGTGTGAAACCGTCAGCTTTTCACTTCATGTATCTCTATCTAACAAATAAATAAAACTGGTTTTTGCAGGTTTCACCACAGCCCTTGGGTTTTGAGGGAAGGGTGTTATTTCTCCAGCAGCCCCCATAGTGGTGACAGGAGCATCAGTCTTCACCCTGCGACTGATTTCATCCCACTCGTTCTCTTTGGCAGGGACATCTGCCATGCGTGCCCTGGTACCTCGCACTGCTCCCTCCCGTGACAGCCTGCACCCAGGCAATGCCTCGGCACACCTCGTGTGCACCCCTAAAAACCACTTCAAATTAGAGCTGGAGTTTTGTTTCCTTTGAAGTCTTGTCCGTGTGCTCCGAACCAAAATCCCAAAGGGACTGACGCAGTATCGACCCTTAAGCTAACAGCAGAAGCTGGTTTCATAAAGCCGCTTTCTGTTAACCTCCATATTTGTATGCACAGACTTAGAGAAGACCCAGACTGCCAGCAGTTTCCCACCGCTCCGTTCCCGCCTTTCAGTCTGCTGAACTTCAGATTTATCATACGCAATTTTCTCCTCCCGTACCTATTCACAGCCGTGCATCCCTAGGGTGACCGCCTGCCAGAGGCAGAGATGTTCGCCCAGATCTGCGCTTCATCTGTGAGCCCTGAGCGTGCCGCACGAAAATAATTAACGCATATAACAAGGAAAGAGAGGGAAGAATAAATTATATGCAAATTTAGTCAAGGAGCTCCACAGAACTAATTAAATTGGATAGGAAAGCTGACAGTACAACAGTCACAGAGACTTTTTCCCCTTCTGCTTACTAGAAAGAAGTCTTGATTAGATGGGCTTAATATAGCCCAGTGCAGAGCAGCTAGCTATAGATTTGGTTTTTGGACTTATATGTCACACATACTGTGGACAAACTTCATGCACAAGGAGCTTATTTAATGTGGGGGTGAGATTATTTTAAAAAGTTAAATGCAGAAAGAGCCTGTGTACCTATACTAGCAAAAGCCAGTCACAGCTGGCAGCACAGATGGAAAAAACCTCCAATAAGAGATTGTCACCATGTAGGAAGGACTGGAAAAACCCAGCAGCAAACCTCTGTAAAATAAAAAGGAGGACAGGAGAAGTAGCCACCACATTTAATATCCAGAGACACAAAAGAAAATTTCTCTACTCACGAAATTTCTGAAGCCCATCAGCTAAGTCTAGTTTCAAATGCAGTGGCAGAAGAGACCCATCCCCAGAGCCTGCTTTCGCCCTACGCTGGCCACACATCCCCTGCCATAGCTCCCGCTTGCAGGGTGCAGCCAGGGATTGGCGCATCCCTGCACGGCAGCTCCAGCCCGGCTGCCTCAGGGATCAGTGCACTCCAGGCAGGAACCGTGGTCCTGCCACCAGGACCTTCTTCTGGTTAAAAACCAGGGCTTTGGAGCCTTTGCAGAGCTGATTTCAGCCCTGGCTATGAATTTCATTAACCCCCAGCACCTGGGGTGACCTGCCCAGGTGTGAAACTTGGTTGCTTGTAGGGGTACCTGAGCTTCAGCATAGGGTCAGAAGACATCTGTGGTACTTGAAGGACCTCTGTGAATCAACCTCTCCACCTCACCTGAAAAAATGATGGCAGAACATTTCCTTATCTTGCAGAAATGCTGGGCAGAGGATGTTAATAAAGATTACGAGGTGCTCAGAGTCTGAAGTAGCAAGTACCATAAAAATATCTTTAAAAGACTGAGGTGTGACCTGCCTCTTGCACTGTGATTGGGGCCACACACAGCCTGCTTCTCAATAAAAGGGTCATTGCTGGGGGCTGAAGCTTCCTGCATGGGTCTTGACTCGCACACTGATGAGGATGGAGTGGTATGGGGGCGGCCAACCGACTGAGCTGGACTCTCTGAGGCCATGGTGATGGCATTGTATCAATTATTGTACCCGGGGAACGTGAAAAAGTCTCCTGTTAAAGGCTGAAAGAAGAGAGAAGACTCACTGTAGAGGCTGCTATTTTCACTTTGCCACAGTAATACCTCCCATGTCCTGCGAGTCTCCGACACAAAGGCAACTTCCCTGCCTTTACCTCTGCCATGGAAAGATTTCCCTCTGTGGACAGTCTTCAGATTCCCACAAAAAGGCCAAGCTCCATCAGCCTTGTCTGCTCACCTCCCTTCTTTCCTTTACATGCATCAGTGTCCTGCAGCACCTTGGGTGCCTCCAGCATAACCCACCAGGCGCCCAGCCGTGGCTTTTTGACTTGTGCAAGCATACAGGGAGCCTAGGACAGCTTTGCCATCTGCTTTATCCTGAGTGTATCATGCCCCCTCTAAACCTATATTTCACAGGTGGAATTGCTTTTTGATATTTTTTTACACTAGATTTGCCTTGTTTTCCACTCTCAAATTCTATCCTCTCAGATCTTCTTTTCCCCAGACTTTTCTGCCTCTTTTCATGCCTGTTGTTAACTCTCTCTATGCCCTCTTCCCAGGCCTGTAAGTGTCCAAAGAGGAGGCATGGTCTGATGCACCGCACTGTTCCTCCACTGAGAAATGCTTCCCTGGTTAGCTGTGTTAATCCTGGGATTAGCACTGAACGGGTGCTATTCACCACGTGCAGCACAGAGGCTGGTATGGATGTTGCATGGGTGCTGTTAGGAAGCTGCATGCCAGATGCAGAGCTACAACAGAAATTGGATTTCCCATGTCCAGATGTGCACGCCCCACTACTTGTCTCAAACACCACCCATAATAGATTTCTGCCTAGTGTGCATTGGAAGAACTATAATTTAGTTAAATTAGCTAAAAAACAGGAGTGGCAGCAGTTCCCTGTGACTCACTAGTATTTCACACCTCCATCACCTTCCTGAACTTCACCACAGTCATTTCAGAACTGGGTATCCTAGAAGAAATTGAGGCTCTTTGGGTTCAGTCTTTGTCCTTGCCACTTACGCTGTGTGACATGAGACCCAACACTTTGCCTTTCTGTGCCTCAGTTTCCCTCGCAGAAGGATGGAAAGAATACTCATGAGAACTGCTCTACGTGACCAGTGAGTGCTTACGAAGCTCAGCTCTAAAACAGTGCCTTTCCTCAACTGAGAGTCTCAGCACCTCTTCAGGGGTAAATAACACCATTTTCACTCCTCAACTCCGTAGCCTTCTCACTGAGATAGGAACAGAAAGTCAGTTTGAAAATTTCTATTTTATTTTAGAAATGGTTGGCACCAAGCAGAAATCAAAGAAAGAAAGATAAAGCCCTTCCCGGAGTTATCTCTCTTTTTTCCCATTCCTATCGTCTTCTCATCAAACCAGCATGAGATATCAAGCAATTACAATGCCATTTGCTCCCTGCTGGATGCAACAATTAGCCTAAGATATCTAATGAAAGGAATTAAATTCTACATGTTTTATAGCAAATAGCTTTAATTTTAATTACAAATCCCAAATACATCATCTTCAATAATGATTAGCCCATCACATCTGCTAGGGGCTGATGAGGATTTGCCTTTTGCGCGGTTTGGACTGAAAACAAAACCAGACTCTCCCCACATAAGGGCCCTAGTGAAGAGAATGGAAATTAGGGTACAACAAGGATCAGAGCCCAGAAAATCCCTGCAGAATTTCCCAGAGACTGAGGCTGTTACCAGAATGCTCTTCATCTGCAGCTGCTAAAAGCATCCTTACACATAAGATCTGCAAACGTTGCTTGGGGTTTGGGGATACAATTCATCGCCGAGTGTCTATTACATCTCCCTATTTGGACTCCATCCACATAGTCCAACTAAAGCTCATTTTAGCAATTTGCATTATTCCAGGTACCTGTCCCTGAGCACAAGCCACCCATTGGCATGCAAGCACTAGTCCATTAAAAGAAGGTGAGGGCTCAGGGCAGCTCAGCGCCCAAGCCTCCCCACTCTGCCTAAATGGGGAATTATCAGTAGTGATAGGGGAGGAAAAGCCCAGAGCCAGATGCTGTCCACCATATCTGTCTTTGAGCTCACCAGCCTCTGCTTATGAGCACACAGGGTTCACAAACTGTCTCCAAACCCATGCTGATGACTTTGGATCCCCTGTCCCAGCAAGCAAGGAAATCTCTGATGGACGTTGCTTCATGACCCAGTTTTGCTTTTGTTCTGAATCTCTGCAGCCAGCTTTATCGCCCAGTGCGTGCCTGGCAGTAATTGCCAAACACCCCACGTCCCTTCTGAAGAGAAAAACATACTTTCCTAAGTCATTTACACAGTTCTGGGCGTTTTAGCTGAGAACCGTTTGGAAAAAGGGGTAAACTCTCCTTCTCCCCAAAGTTGTGACTTTTTCTTCTTTGAGCACAGAAACAACTAAAAAAAAAAAAAAAGGTGTACTTCTGTGGTTGAAAAATAGGCTGTATTTTGCAATGAGATCTTTGTAAATGCTCTATTGCTTTTTCTGGTTTCATATTTTTATTCCAAAACACTTTGGTGAAATAACTTAGTGAAAATAAGCTGTGTTGGATCACTGCAAGTAAGTCAATATTTTTATTTTTACTCCAGTTTGAATATAAGCATCGCAGAAACTTTTGGATTTTATTTCCAGGGGAGATTCATGAGTTCCCTCTGATTCTCCTGTTCTGAGTTTTTTAAATCCCACGGAGTTATACTACAGTGAAAAACACCCAAAGCAAATCCCTCCTGCCTGACAGCTACAGACACACCGAACCCCCCGAGGGGGCTCGGGCTCTGCCCCGTCCCGCAGCCATCCCTGGTTCTCATGGGCACCGCGGAGCCGCCCTCTGATCCGCGATGGCTGCGAGAGGCTGGGTGGTTCTGCCAGTTCCTGAAGACCCTATAATATAGCAGGCGATCACTCCATGTTCACGGCATTGTAGCTGACCTTCATTTTCATGTTGTGATATCTCTTATTCCCACGGGCCTCCTAACTGCTTGCAGGGGCTACAATTTATACCTGTCAGTTACTCGCAGCCACCCCTGAGAGTCCCGCTGTCTCACAGGCTTGCATTTTCAATTCCATTTGTTGTTCAGAAGCAGCAGGAAAACAGAAATAAGGAACCTGAGTGATGAATCACAGTCTCTGCATATCCCGATATGACCACCCGCATAATGCCACCAAATCTCCCCTGCCACGCCAACATGTTCTGCCTCTCTGGCCGTGGGGCTGCCTGACCACACGCAGGTGTCAGACAGTGCTGCAGTCCTGGAGAAATGCAACACTAATTCATCATACCTAATCTTCACACCACACATCTATGCTCCATCCACACCAATTTGTCTCCTCCAGCACCCCAGCACAACTAATAACACCAGCATTTATAACAGCAGTATCATGCCGTGTACCTCTTCTTACTCCATAATTCATACAGGGTGATTTATTTGCAGTGGACACACCTAGAGAATATATTTGCCACTTCCCTTCCCTCCCACGTGCAGTGCAACATCACTGAGGGCTGTGGACACGGTGCGGAGCTGCCCGAGTCAGGGAAGGGAGCTGTGCTGGTTAATCCCCATGGCACAGCCCCAGGCAGGCTCAGCTCGGGGTCAGGAGCCGTGTAGCTGTTTGGCACCACACCGCAGCAAACAGGCTCTGGTGGGACTTAGCATCTTCTCCCTACTTTCTGGGCAAATGCTGGCCTGACCTGCAATTTTGTAGTGCAGTGATTTGCTGGGCTGACAACTTTTCCCAAAAAAACATCAAGAGGTAGAAACAGCGGGTCAGAAGGAGCTTCAGGAGATCCTCTGGTGAGGACCGTTGCTGAAAGGAGGTTCACCAGTTTCTGGAAATCCTTCACAACGTGCTTGCTCTGCCAGTATTTTAACCTCTCGTGCAAAAGAAACTCCACAGTTCCCAGCAGCCTGTTGTAGTGTTTTGCCCTCCCTCCATTTAAGACAGTTTTAATACCCAACACACATCTTCCTTGCTGCTCATTTCTTCTGGTCATGTGTAGTGGCCATGGGCAACAGCTAGCCGCCATAATGTATATACCATGTTTATATACATAGCATACAGTGTGTATATTTTATGTAACGAGACAGTTAAGACCTTATCAATTCCTGCTCTTTTCTAAGCTTTCTCTTGTCCTTTCTTTTTTTCCCATTTACTAGCAGATGTATACCTACAGGTTTCATTGCGCTGGGAAACATTACTCAATTCCTCATCACAGTGAGAGATAAAGGGACCACAACAGCCATAACTCAGATTAGGAGATGTAACACAGCAAATGGCCTACAGAGCCAAGTCTTGTCTCACTCTTACCTTTCTTGGGCATTCCTTGTTTTGGAAACTACCAAAACATCCACGTGTGAGGCTGGCTCCGCAGCCAGAGCATCGGCTGGGATTTCCGCAGATTCACACCAAGGAACCCCATCGCCTGCATCCCCTCTCCGGGGCTATGAGCTTTCACATGGTAGGATTCCCTCCTCTGTCCTACACTTAGACACACACACACATGCAATTTTTAAGGCCTGGTTTTCAATCCAACACAGAAAATATTCATTCAGAAATCCTCAACATTTCTTGTTAAAGTGGAATTTTCCTTTTAGAAATAATCCGGTTCACAGGAAGGTCCCAGAACAGCACACGTATGACATGGTGCCTTCGTGCTGTAATTTGTTCCCCAAATTGCTCTGCTTTGACCATTTATACTAGTGTTATATGACCGTGGAGCAGGGAGTGTTTTAGGATGTAATAGCTTTACCCGTCATCACTAGAAACACCTGTCTCAGGGAGCTGGGATGTTAAGGTTTCTAACGATATAACCGTCTCCAGCAAGCTCTGGGGGTTAGCCGGCTCTCAGGCCTTAAGGCTATGACAGTGATCTATGGAAAATCTATCTCTGATGATTTAAAGGTTTTTAACATTTATTCTGTCATCCAACACATATAGGTAGTGACTAGGTCAAAGTGGGTTTTCAGATGGATGAAGTTGGAAAAAAGGAAAGATCCAGTAAAAAGATTCTGCAATTCTAAAGGAAAAATATCCAAAATATTATATTTACAAATGCTTACTAGCATGTGTTATTACATATGTGATTTTGACCATCTTAGAAATGAGCAGGGGTTTATACTATGCCTTTCATGGTGATTTCTAAGCAAAATAGGAAAATGTGTATGGTGTATCATTTTCCCAGAGGCTACTGTACTGCTTCCCAATCTCCATTTTCAATAAAGTAGATCAAAGAGATGGATTTTTTAAAACCTGGTTATTTAAAACACCTATCTTCATATCTTCTTTATTAAAAAAAAACAAAAACCAAGAAAATATTCTTTTTAAAAAATTTAAACAGTTGACAGGCTTCCTCTGTGAGCGAGCTCTACTGATATGTGTTCATGGCAAGCTGCTACGCCATTTCCCAGCCATCCTCTGTCTCGTCTGATTAGACTATAAATTCTTTGAGAAAAAGATTGTCTCTCAGTGTGGGAACTCACAGAGGCAGGGTACCCTGGGTGTCTGTGCACTGCCCAGCACAATAATATACTTCTGATAGAGTCCCCCTATGTACTAAACATTATAGCCACCATCGGGAGAGAAATATAATTCCACTTTATGGACTTAGTGTTAACCATTTAAAATTTGCTTGCATTTGATTTCGAAGATAACCCCTGAATGTAAAAGGGAACAGATAAATAGCTTCAAATAGTTGCCCTGGACCTTCTGACCTTGGTGAGGTGGCCAGTGGAAAAATGTCCATGTCTTATAGAATCATAGAATCATAGAATAGTTTGGATTAGAAGGGACCTTTAAAGGTCGTTTAGTCCAACCCCCCTGCCATGGGCCAGGACATCTTCAACTAGATCAAGCTGTCTTCATTCAGGTGGCTAAAAAGCCACCTGAGGGATCTGGCCACTGAGCAGTCAAGAATGGGGGTGTGCTTGGCAGCTGGGTCCGGTGAGATGCAGCCTGTGTCCTGCTGGAAGTTTATCCAAATTAAAGCATTGTTGATGATTGCTTTATCAAATGAGTGAATGGCAGCAAACGAAGTTTATTCCAGATGTTTCTGAAAATGTATATACACAGTACATTTCTGTGTTCCCAGTATTTCATGGCAGAGTACTGGGAGTATAGAGAGAATATTGCTATTACCTGATGCAGTTGCACAAAATCTTTGCTAAGGTATTCACACAACCAAAATAAAGTCCTTGAATTCAGTGTGTTTCAGCTTGTGCCATTATTTTGACCCGAGTTTTGAAGTTTCTCTGGGTTTCACCTCTTTTTGTATCCCTGCCTGTACACCTACACAGAGAAGCTAAGCACCTTCTCTCTCTCCTTCTATACAATGTGGCAATGCCAACCGACTGCAAAATGGGCAGTTGCTGTAGGCATGATACCTGCGTGTAACTATTGTCCAGGAATAGTCTTTATATATCTCTTTTTATGCAACCTTGATAAATGTGGCCTGCTTAATACAGCTAAGATGAATGAGCCAATAATTTCTAGACAAGTCGCCAGACAGGCAGACTGTTTTGATTTACAAGGCTATGTTAATAAATACCGGTGGCATGTTTTGTTCTTCAGGTTGGTGTATGTGTCTCTTGCTTCTGGGCTGTTGTCGATGCAAGGCTGTGAATTCACCTGGCATTGCTGAATTATGAGTGGGGTGGTACTGTAGGACTGGGAGGAAAACATGGCCAGAGAGCAGTTACCTGAGCCATGCAGATGTTATTTTTGTCATACAATGTAGGCGCCGCATAACCCTGCAATTGGTAGTATCAGAAAGTTACAGGGACTTCCCTGTATCTCCAAGCTGGTTGACATTTAAATACCCAGTGTCTCAGCAATGCGACCTTTCTCCTTTTCTTTTGCATGCTGTTTTTTCTCTCTTCTAAAAGGGATTTCGTGTCATGGGGGAATTGCTGGATTTTGGATGAGTTGTGTCCATCAGAGGTCAAGTTCCCCATGAGTCTCCCCCTGGTGCTGAGTACCCGGCGCAGTGAGTCCCCAAGGGCTTGTAACTCCTCAAAGTGTGCTGTGTCCAGCACAGCCACCAGAAGCAATGAGGAGAGAAACTCTGCACCTAAATTAGCTAACTATGTTAGGTGCCAAAAGTAGAGTGACATTAGCATCTATCGTCTTCCACAAATGAGAATTTGGTTCCTGAGTCCCAAGGGAGGTGTTTTTGTAACCCAAATCTTTACCTTAGTTTTTTTTCTTCCTTCAGCCAGCTTTTAGTTCTTGGAGGCCTCCAGTAAAGCTTATCAGTCAATGCTACTGTAAGTGCATAAAATATAAGTAAATTATTATTGGGTCAGATGAGATAGAGTGGAAATGTTGTATGAATGAAGAATACAACCAGATACCAAACCTGGCAAATTTTGGAGAAAGATCGCAGCTAGCAGAATTTCAAAAGAAAAACAAAATAAAATACAAGCATAACTATTTCATTGGCTTGTCACTATTTTTATTCCCTGCATATTATGCCATATGCATAAACATTCAACTTTGAACCTGTGTCATAAAACTGCATTTTGGGGGTGGCGGGAGGGAATAACATGAGAGAACAGGCAGTGAGTGTGACTCTCCCCTTACCCTTTTCTCCCCATGCACGGTGTCAGCAAAACATTGCTACACAAGTGCTAGTAAGAGTTTACAGAGATAAAACTAGAAGAAAAGAACAAAAATGCCTGAAAGCCAGAGGCACCTCAGAGTTCCTGCGGCATCATTGCACCGGTTCATAATTCACAGTGAAAAATACAGACTGAGTTTTATTTCTGTGATCTCTCTGTAGCTGCACTTTGCCCCTTTTTTTAAGCTACAATCTTATTCCCTTTCAGCCTTCCAAAATTTCTTCATGGCCTCCATCTCTGTATCATTGATGTGCAATGGGTATTAGGGCCATTTATTGGCAACATCAACCTTTCACTTCTTCTCCAGTAAAGGTAACCGGGAATAGGAGACTATGAATCTTGTTTTGGTCATAAAAAGCAGAAGTTAAAGAGGGTGTTGAGCAATAAAGGAGGCTCTGGCAGCCTGGCATTTGCAGTTTTCTGCTCACCTTGCTTCTCTCCCATGGCTAGAAAAAGAGGATATTGTTTACGGTGCTGCCTTTGACATGGTAAGTGTGGATTTATCTTGAAAAAAAGTTAATAGTTCATCCAAGTGGCTTCTCCTAGCAGGGAATTGCACACCTCTACCACTCTGCCTATGAATCGCAGTTTGTCCCAGATATTTACCTTACCTCTGGTTTTAGCTGAGGCAAGGAGGAAGAGTATGATGACATCCCCATCACTCTGCTATTGGACCTGACGTATGGAGCATTTCCACCTTTGCTTTTCTAAAGGAATTGCATGTAGGCTGAGTTTGTAGAGCTTAAGGCTGGAAGGGGCTGTCAAAACCTGTCATACTGTCCCCTGCCTCACCCCAGCTTTTTTTTCACCTGATGTTACACAGACTCAGGGATTTACCCACAGCTCTTCAGCAGCGGGTGACTGGAATAGCGTTTTGTCTACCTACAGCATTGACCTCCGGGTCTGTTTGGGGTGGGTTCCTGCACATTGAACAGTGCCGATGTGGGTTGCTCTGGTACTGTGACACCATCTTCCTTGTGTCCACGAAACTATATATGTTTTAAGAACTGTTGAGCCTACAAGCCTGCTGCTACCTCTGCAGGGTCTCTAGAGACCCGTCAGCACAGGCGAGACATCCCTTGGTGCTACCCGTGTTGTCCCACCTCCTCCAGACTATGCTACCATCACTGCTTCCCCTCGTCTGAATGGAAATCACCAGGTAGACATCCCAGCCTGGCGATTTCTAGCTCCCCGGCTTGCATGGCTCAGAAAAGCAAAGCAGTCACCCAGGTCAGACGGTAAGGAAATTCTTTCAGGAATTGTTACCTGTTAACAGAAACAATTGGAGCAAAGGCCAAAGCAACCTACCTGTCACCTGAAGTGGCAGAGGAGATGTCCAGGACAGGAGAGTTGACTGAGAGAGGCAGAGCCATCCTCCTCCAGCACCTCACTGCAGGCACAGGGGTATAGAGGAAGCAGGACATATTTACTGTCATGCTGGGCTCTAACCGTCCTGATATAGAGAAGGTGATTTTCCCATTACAGCAGTTCTTTAATTTATTTAACTTCACTGGGAAGTTCTTTAATTTATTTAATTTTGTTCAGAAGCAAAGTAATCAGAAGACTCTTGCTAGAATTATCTCCAAATAGCTAGACTTAGCTCTCCGGCTTGCTAAACTTAGCTCCTAATACTGATAATGTGGGAAATTCAAGCCTTGTGGCTGGATTTGAAGACTGTTTATTCTCTTTTTTCTTTTTTCTGAATCCCCAGCTTTAGGCTAATGACTGCAAAATATCCACCATCATTTTAAATATGTTAATTCTCAACCTTTGCAACTGAATCAAATGTACAATATACACCAGGATTTTTTTTTTTTGCATCCTGAAAAATAATCCTTAGTTTAAGTCCAGACAAAATCTCTGCTACCACACAGTCAGGCACTTGCTCACAGGCAGAACCTCAGCGGAACCTCACTGAAATGGGGCATACTGGGAACCCTGTTCTGCTCCCAGCCTGCACAGCAGAGATGGACCAAATTTTGGCAAAGGTACCTGTTCCTAAGTAATAGATGGGCCCTAAACTCCTACCAAATGCAATTTAATTCCATTTAAGGGTTAAAATTCTTTGAGGTCTTTGGGAATCTGAAGTGTTATGAGCATGTATGGGATCAATGCTGGCATATTTTCACTTTCGCAGACAGGAGTGACAGTAACTCAGTGACAGTGAAGGACAGTCAATGAGACCGGGATGGTGGAACAGCAAATGCCATGGCAGGAGCTGTCTGGCAAAGGGGCCTGTTTGGTTCAGTTTGCCAAGCACAGTTTGTCAATGCAATTGCTTATCCCAGTCCCAAAACTGAGTAAAGCAGCCAAGACTGACACCCATGTTTCTCCATGAAAACATGCCATTGGCAAAAAGTCTCTCTCTTTCTCCCTCTTCTCTCCCTCTCTGCCCTCTCTCCCTCTTTGCTGACTCAGGTATGTAACGAAGTTAGTGCATCTTAAGCTCCTGTGCACCAGCAGATCCACAGCAATGATCCGCATGCAAACTTCTAGCAACAGCAAGCACAAAGTAATTCAGCTTAGCTTAGCCCACACTGTAAGTCCTCCACCTGTGTTTGCCCTGGGCTAACAGTGTGGATTAGCTTATGCATCATAATTTCTCAAAGCAAGAAAAACTGTGAGCCTGAGCCCTCATCGGTGTGAGAGGAGAGATGGAGGGAGGGAGATGGAGTGCTGCAGGTAGAGGTCTGTGGGCCCATCCCAGGCAGGAGCTGGAGAACCGAGGCTCGATGCAGACAGTCAGTGTTCACATAAACACGGCTGTACTGGTAAGGACTTAAGGCTGAGTGGTCCCAGATCCCCCCTCTGACCTTTGATGCCAGAACACAAGGGCAGAAGGTTTTTACAGCACACTCTCAGCAGCTGTCACTCAGGGCTGAGGCACTTCTTAGCAAGGGACAGGATGGATAGACTATTAATCCATTAATTTATCCAGTCAGAATCTGTAGCCCTTTAAACTTTCAGCATCCACAACGTATTGCAAAGAGGAGTTTCTCAGCTTAAATGCACACTGGCAAAGAAGTACTTCTTTTGTTTTTCTTTCAAACCTGCCAGTTGCACCGCTCCTCCCCAGCTCCCCAGCTGGAAGAAGCAGAGAGCAGTTGCTCCCTATTTGCCCTGTGCCTGTCATTCCTCATTTTGTAATCTCTAATTATATCCTACCTAGACCAAATCTTTTCCGATCTGAAGCATCCCACATTCCTTCTGTGGGAGCCACCACACGTCTGGGTATCTGTGCTGCCTTTTTCCAGCCCTTCTCTCTCCCTTTAGGGATGAGCAGAGCCAAGCTGCACACAGTACTCAGCATGTGGCTGCATAATGTTTTGTTCTGTTTTCTTCCTAATAATTTCTAACTGGTAATTTGCTTATTTGACTCTGATGATTTGACCCCAGCATTTGCAGAGAGCTTAGCTGTTAGGGGAAGGGGTACAGACGAAACACCTTGGCATCGCTATCAGGCATGGGAGCTCTGGCACTGATGGGGGCAGGCATGAAATTGTTCTGTTATACTAGGGGAGCAAAACTGATTTTCAGTCAGAATGTAGTTAGCAAAAAAAGTCATCAGGCAGGATAACAGACTGGCTGGGGCTTGACTGGAATATGGGATCAAGCTGCAACTAGAAATTGGTAGGGAGTTGCAAACCTATCAGAAGAAAGGAAAGAATCCTTCAAAGCTAAGAACAAAGCAGCGGCTGTCGGGAGCACAGCGATGAGCTAATTGAAGCGTCTCTCTTCGTTCTTCTCCTCTTTGGCCACAGGAGCACCTGCTATCACTTAAAGGCAGCTCTCACTGTCACTTTCTCCTTTGGTTCATGTGCACTTGTTCATCCTTTGAGCTTTAATCTTTTGCTATTGATTTCCACCCTGTTAGCTGAAATATTGTCCTGCTCTTTGAGAAAGGCAATCGCCCAGACCACACTATTGCAAATAATATGTACTTTGGAAAACAATGATTGAATTCCCATATTATCTGCTGAAGCAAAAAAACCTCTACCCTGCCAAAGAGAAAATGCTCTGCAGAGATAAGATCATAGAAATTCATCAAACTGGCTTCAGGGGTTTTGTGTGTGTGCATGTGTTGTGTTTTGTTTTTTTTTTTCTTAATTTGCACCATCCCAGAGAGATGCTGAGATTAAAATGTATTATCCTACATATGGGGGCTAACCAACCCAGTGAGTCCTGTTACTCAGAATTCGAACTATAATTCACTCTCTGGAAATTGCAGATCCACCCTGAGATAAATTTCAGCTAGAGTGCAAAAGAGCCAGCTACAGTTTTACATGCATATTTAGTTTGTATCCATGTGTATACAAATCTTCTGATAAACTGCCATAAATCTGCTACCATATGTTTCAATGATCCGAAGGAGAACTGTGTGAACGTAAGGGGTTTTATTCCTCCCTCAAAATGTCACATGAAAAATAAAATGTATCCATGCCTTATCTGGGTGATCTGTGGAACTTTTAAGACCATCGATTCATTTTATTATTATTATTTCACTAAAACATGGCACATTTGATAGCAGAAGCTACTGTTAAATATGAGTGCCTCAGATTAGGTATCTAAATCCATAGCTAAAGGTAGTTCAATAAACTTAGCCCAGCTTTTCGGATGAGTGCTTTGGTTTTTTGGTATGTCTGTACTGTCAGATTAGTGTTCTCCAGATTTTCACGGTGGGATGGGACTGCCCTGCTCAGATGCGCACCAACTGGTTTCCCTGGTGAGGATACCCCAGCGTAACCTTGGATGCTACTGTTAAAGATAATAGAAATTCAGCTTGAATGAGCAGATCAAGCTCCAGGGAGGAAGAAGAGCCATCCAAAGAGATTCCAAGAGGGACATACGCAATACGACGTTAGTAGCAGTAGAAGTGAAATAAGTAAGTGAGCTCAGGCCCTTCCCCAAGCACCCTGTTCACCAGGGAAGGGGCAGTTTTTGCATTTACACATTTACGCTCTGAAGGCACCGTCACCAGGCAATCAGAGTCTGGGTGGGCATTTCATGATAGTCAAGGCGCAGGCAACCATTGCTCCACCCTACTCTTCTGAATGTCATTTGAAGTATTCAGAAGATAGAAGGATGTCCAGCCCAGGCTTTGATGACTTCTCTCTCTTGTGTTTCCTCTCCGAGATATTTTTCCTCGGTTGCAGGTCACCAGACTATTTGCTCTTGCTTGTCTTTATGACAAACAGTTCCTATTTTTTTAGTATTTCCCTCTTCTTCATGACATTTCCTGGCTTTTCTTTTGTAATTATGTAGTAGTAATGGCTCTTAAAACTTCCTACAAGGGTATTACATCCATTACAATAGCAATTCCATTTTAGTAGCAATTCACGTATAATGGAAAGAGATATTAAATTGGAGGTGATGTTACAATAAAAATCATACCATTATAAGAACAATGTAGCATTAAAAACAGTATTATAACAGAAATATTTTAATAAAGGCACTAAATAAACCCAACAAAAGAAAACCAGGGATGAAACAGTGACAATAGGAGTTTTTTACTGCCACACTGATTTTGCTTTGTTTTAATGTATTGATGGAATATTTCATTGCAACAGCTCCATAATTTTATCATAAATGTAAGCCATAAAGCGTGTTTCTTGCAGGCAGTGTAATTATTTCATTTCCTTTCCAACGGTAGGAAAGGGCATGTGCGGTACATGGAAACAGCAGAGTGAATTACGGACTGGATGGAAATCCTTTCCTACTTCGCAGGAGGCTGTATTTCCTGCATTTCCTCTGCCAGAGGAGCCAGAGCAGGAGCGGAGAGAGCTGGTCCACAAGGACCCGGCTGGGAGAGTGTGTGGCATGAAGGAAAGTGATGGCAGTGTTGACAGGAGTCCCCACAGTGCACCATCTACAGCATGTATTGCAAAGAAAAAACCAGGTCTGGGTAAAGAGATCCCTTCTGGAGAGAAGCAAATGATTGGTAAAAAGTCTGCTTGGTTCCACAAAGACAAGGAGATAAAATGTGGTATTACATTAAAGAGCTGCATCTTCAGCTTTTCTTTTGGGAGTGAAGGTCCTCTCCCCTTGGCACAGAAGAATGTGGAGAAAACTCTCTGGCTTGAGATTCACATATGTAGTTTCTACCTAGAACGATGTACTCAGTGTAAGAGAGATGGGGGCCGGAGAGGGGAAGGAAAGAGTTTTTAAATTGTTTTCAAAATCATCCCAACATTTTATTTTGAAATTTTATAAATGCAATTGAGCCAGAGAGCTCACAGCCCAGGACTTCTACCTCAGTTTTGGGTCCCTCTTCCTGGAAATCCCCGCTAAGGTGGGGCTCAGGGAATCTGAGTTTAAGGAAGCTTTTCTGTCTCCCTGATTGTCTACACAGAGCTGGGAGCCCAAACTCCCATCTCCTCAGCTGGACTCTTACTGCCCTTATCAACTTCTTTACCCTTTTTCACACAACCTCCAGGGACTCCATTGCCTCATTGCTACGTTGGGGTGAATGAAGACTTCAGGACATGTAAAATCATACAAGTCATCTATTCACATATAGTGTTTTTCAGCCCTTAGTAATGACTTTTTCTTTACTTATTTAATAAACAATATAAGCAATCACCAATGAATTTAACTGTGGGGATGGCAGTCCTTGTGACAAGCTTTATTTTCAATGAACTTCATTCCACCTCAGCCCCTAAATTTTTTCTTTCAGAATATTTTGTAGGAAATACTAGTCCTTTAAAAGCCTGGAAAGCCTAAGAAGCCAGTGAAATCTGTAATTGAAATGCAAATGGAAAGCCCCTGGCACATCAAATCAATTTTGCTCTTAATAAGAAACGGAAATAGAATGTGACACGGAAAAGTCCTGATGCCCTACATAAAGGTAGGGCTTTTTAAGTGGTCTGGTGCAAAACAGAAATTCCTGTTGGCTGTAGTCACACTTTTAAATCGCTCCATTATCAAGTGATAATGTGATACAATTAACAGGCTGCTGTTTGGTTACAGAAGCCATTTTCTTCAAGGTACAAATCTCTCTTAAGACCATAAAACAAGCATTTCCAAGCTCATGTCCGCAGTGCCTGGCTTCACTGTATTTACAACTGTTCCAGACAAATTCACTGCAGGGTAAGTGTCAGCTCAGTGTCTCATTGCCCTGGTTTTACCTTGGTATCAGGATCCCTGGGCCAGAGATAACCTCACTGTGCCCGGATTCATTATGAATGCCCAACTCTCATGATCGTGTTTCAGTGTTTGATCCAAAGATCATGGAAGTTAACGGAAAGATTCACCTCGACTTCCGTCCATAATCAGGGTGGAGGAGAGCAGAGAGGATTGACTTTTTAGGAACTGAATGATTCATGTAATCAATAAATAGATAGAGTTAGCATAGTCAAGCACGGTATTTAGAGGCAACTTAACTTTCTATCCAAAACTTCCCTGGGTAGAAAGTTTTGAACCAGGCACAGTTTTTTATATGTTTTATTTGTTTTTCACGAACCATTCTATCCAATTTTATTTGAACTAACTTGACTTAAACTGACCTACTATAATTTCATCCAGAGCACAAACATGAAGCTAGACAGTGATATAGATTTTCTGATGCTTCCAATCAGAGCATAGATGATTCACTTCCTAAAAAAATAAGAAAACAATCATTTAACAAAGAAAGAAATATTTTTTGATTGCAAAAGTGCCTTCTGCTGGGTTGATGTAAGAACCAGGAGGTTGTGACAGTGAGAGTCCTGGCAATAAGGACCACACGTGGTCAGAGCAGGGTCAGTGGAGCCATCGTGGTGTTTGAAAGCTGTCATAGGGTCAGCCCAGCAAAGTCCTCCCAATTTCTGTCCGCTGCCCTTAATTCTGCTCAGGTCAGATGTGATGCTCTTCCCCCATGTGCCCTGATGGCCCCTCTGCCCGAGGTGCAGAGCATCTACTCTCAGCTCTCGATCAAAACACACCTTGAGTAGCAGGAGGGAGGCCATGCTGTGATGCGCTTCACGTATGTTTATGTCTGGAAAAGAATAAAATCTCCGTACAGTGCCATTTAAGATGCTGAGAGCTGGCTGGCATGTGTGACCTTGATGCACAAGGTGCCATCTTCACTTTTCCATTTTCCTCCCTTAGTAGAGGATAATTACATTAGTGGGAGATTTCAATCCAAGAGCAGCCTGCTCCACTGACATGAAAAGAAATATTCTGGGGATTTCAGTGGCTTTTGAATCACAGTTAGGAGTCCTAATTCTGCATGATGCTGAGTACCCTCCGCTTGTGGTTAACTCGGGTTACACTTCCCATGAGGAGCCTGGGAAGCCACAGCTTCTAGGACATCAGTCGCAGAAAGGGTTGCAAGGTGTTGCAGAGGAAGGTGTGACTGCAATACTGGTAGCCACACGCCTGACTGACCCATGAAAACACGCTGGCACAGATTTTCAGATTTCTGTACATGCTGCTGGTGTGTATTCAGTTGATCAGCATAAGCTGAAATCCTGGCTGTTATCCTGAATCCAGTGAGATGAGGCAAAGCTAACATGGCTGCTTTTATACATGTGTGATTGTGCCTTTCCTCACTGTACGGGCATGTTTTAACTCTGTCATTTGCTTCATTCCCAAACAGCACGGAAACAATCTTTATGTATTGGTCCTGCCTCATACTGATTTGTTAATTATAAGGTTTATCTGGTATATCAAATTTATTTGTATAAATTGCATAAAAGAGTTATGCAGCAGAAAAGGAGAAAGAAGGGCCTGAAAATGCCATTGTTTCCATCCTGCTGTATTTCCAGTATGAGCAGTATTTTACCTGGTAAGTGTCTGTCTATTATGAACTGTGCTGCATATGTTTGTCCCCTCTTAGTACCCATTCAACAAACTAAATATCTTGCTGTGGGTTAAATGCAATGTCAGATCATGCTGTCTCTCAAGAGAATTATATAAATGGGTGGTTATTTCACTGGAAAAAATGATGCACATTCCCAGGCCATTAGGGAAATACCAGCAAAAGTTATATGGTATAAAAAATATAGGAGCTGGGTTTGCAAGCCAGCGTTCAATCACTGTAGCCTTGAACAGCAGGTTAAAGTCAGAGAGGGCAGTAAATCCAGCCACGGCTCTTTAACCAGTAAAGCCAGAAGCATGGATCTTGTGCCAAGAAATAATTTAAAGGTGAGGAAATTCATTTCCAAAGCTTATTCAAAGATAAATAGGAAAAAAAAAACTACGTGTAGAGGTTCCAACCCTCATACGTTGACGGCTATGGATGTGGCTCTGAACAGGCTCTGGGATCTGTGGGTGTGAGAGAGGACTCACGGACTGTGCTGAGCATCCTGACCATCATTCAGCGCAGCATCCCGGCACGGCTCTGACCACACATCTTCGTGATACTGGGTAGACAGTCCACTGGAGAGAGATTTTTGGAAAGGGTAGATCTCGCCCATTCCCAAAAAAACCCTTAGCTAAAGTATGTGGGAATAAGCAACATGAAGGCTTCTCCCTCTGTGAATAAAACTTCTAAATGGAGTAAAAGAAGATCACAGGGAAAAGAGAAGTAAAGCAAAATTTAGCCCATTAGAATAGCTGACCCACACGTGTTCCTGAGTGTACTGTCCTTTGCTGGAGGTAAAGCTTTAAGTTAGCTCTTCCTCTACGTTTTTGGAGGAGGACTTGCACCTTCCTGTCCTAGACAGCAGAACACTGCTGAGTTTTCTTAAAAAAGAGCATTAATCCTGGCTGATCTTAAGCTTCAGAACAAAAGTCCACCCTTGGTCCCACTCACATCTCACTCCTGCAAACTTGAGATGCAGGTGATATATAGTTTGGGGATCAATACAGGAGGGGAATAAAAGTGTATTTGCCCATAAAGAGCAAATTTTAAAATAAACACAGAAGAAAAGGACCTGGAGACCTGCTTTGCTGTCACTGGGTTATGTATTTACCCCGCTGAACCACAGAATGGCTCAGGCTGGCAGACACCTCTGAAGACCATCCTGTCCAACCCCCCTGCTCAAAGCACAGTCGGTGAGAGCAGGTTGCTCAGGGCCATCTATAGTCAGGTTTTGAATATCTCCAAGGATGGGGACTCCGCAACCTCTCTGTTCCAATGTTTGGCCACCCTCTCAGGAACACAGGCCTGAAAATTACCTCCCGAATCATCACATCTGGTTCCCACATCATATAAAATTCTTCATCAACGGGTACAAACCCAGTTTGGATTTGTACAGATCTATTTTTATTACCAAGCTGTTTCACTTCTTCTGATGGCAAGAAATCTTCATGCTATTTCCAAGTTGAGCATATTCTTAGCCCATTTGCTCTTGTGCCAGCACTGCTGCTAGTTTAGGTAGCTCATCCTGCTCTCTGGTGCTTAACTCCATTACGCTGCAGGGAGCTGCCGTGTCCCTCCTCCTGCCCTTACGTCTGACATCCCTTGCTGCCTCCAGGCCCAGGAGACTGCTGGTCTTAGAGCAGTTTAGAGTGAGCTCCACGTTGGCCTATACATCCTGGCACACAGCCTCGTACCTGGGGGCTCTGATCACAGCAACACAAAATTGCCTCATCAAGATCAGTGTGTGGCTTTAGACCTGACTCTCTCCTCGCACTCCCTCCTGCCTCCCAGGTGAGGATCAAAACTCATGCAATCCTTGACAGCAAAGTCTAAGGCCTTTGTATGTAATTAAATCAACATTTTTTTGCAAGTCTACTTGGGTTCAAGTGGGTTTTTTTTTTAATTTTCTTTCTCCTAGTGAAATATTTCCCTTTTGTCCCAGCAACTACGGCTATGCGGGAACCACCTTGCAGTAAGTCTGAATACTGGTGCTAAGTATGAATGAAGGCCTTTCAGAAAAGAAAAAATCCATTTATTTAGCTAAACCTCATCAAAAGAAGCAAGCTCAGTTCTAGATTCATAAGCACACATGCAGAAAATGTAATTATTTCTCTGGCAATACTTGGAAAATCCTGCAAACCTGCAGCTGGAATGCAGTGCAAAGTCTGACCACAGAAACAAAGACAGGGCTGCAATAACCACCAAACACCAGCAAGGGGAGATAAGGCTACTCCAAAGCACTTTCATACTGCTTTCCAACCAGGCAAGTCAGGTTTTGTTTGCTTGCTTTCCTCTACAAAACCAAAACCTATGGTTTGCACAAAGATTCCCTCTTGCACAGGCATTTGACAGCAGTTTAATTGTAGCTAATAAGCAATGAGAGTAGGTTTTGTCTCCCCTATTTCTGGGATCCTGGTTCTCTCTCTGAGTAGAAAGAAAGCTTGTCATGTCTCATGTTTGGAGGGTGACACTAGGACAACATCTCCCCATACACCCCACCAGCCCGTGTGTCTGCAGAGGAGAGCTGTTGTTCCTTCTGCATGCTGGAAATGCTCCTAGTGCACACAGTGGGACAGTGGGTCCTATATCTGCAATTCTCCTCTCCAAATGATACAGGGTCTCGGAACATGTGTACAGCCACACACGACAGTGCAGGGGTGTGCCAGCAAGACACTGTCCCTCCACGGGGAGCAGCCCCCTTGGACACCCGCAGGGACAGAGCAGACACAGCCCCAGCCCCTGGCCCCGCACCTCTGCAGCCTGGCCAGGAGTGCAGAAGAAGTATGGCAGGTCCACGATCCCTTCCCTCACCAGTGCAAAGCTCAGTCCCTTATATGCCTGGGCGTGTGCATGAGACAAGCACAACAAGGCAAAAAAATACCCAACAAAACCTTTGTAACATGTTACGGGCTTCTCTGGGTCAAGCAACACAAAAGCTGTGACTGGGTTGTGGGTCAGCCTCCGTCCTGTCGCTGCACACTGCTGAGAACCAGGTGTAAGAAGGCATCACCTGCTAGTGACGCATCTTCTCTTTATCTCTGACTGACACTAAGGCACCTAGGCCAAAACCTCTTACGGGTTCAGCCTAGCCGCAATTCACACTGCTCTGCGTCATCCAACTCTGATACCACAAAACAAGCACTAACAAACCAACTGTAGATAGGATTGTGACCTCTCCGTAGAGTTTATTCTGCAATAGTTGACTAAGGCCTTCAGGATTTTCACCCTCACTGATCACTTATGAGATCTTGCAGGCACAGAGAGGCCTGAGTGACTTGAGGACAGCCACACAGGAGGCTGGAAACAGCACGAGGTCTTGAACACAGAGCCTCGACCTTTATGTGCTCATCAAAGGATCTAGCTTTGGATCAATCCCTCACATCAGAATTGCACTGCAAAAATATCTAATTCCATGGCAGCTTCCACAATCTTCGTTATTTGATCAGCACTGATTGTGTACATTATTGCAAGACAAAAAAAGCAATCAGTCAAGGCTATATCTTTGTTCTCTTGCTCACACTGGTATCACTTCATCTCTCCCTCTCAGTGCTTTCATGGCTCTCATAACAATAGCATGTGATCATCTGATAATCTTTAAGGTACATGTCTTACAACAGTCCAGTGAGGTGTGACAATATTATTATTCCCATTAGAAGACTAAGCACCAAGCAATGAAGTTTCATATTCACCAAAAACTGTTTAAAGCCTTACCCCCGATAGCTAATTCCCAGGGATAACAAATAAATCACCATCAGCAAAGTGACATCAGTGGGACTTACTTTCTCAAGCAGAAGTTAGGTGCCTGAATACACTTGTGGTTGTAGATGGACACGACTTCTCCAGGCCTCAGCATGAGGTCTCTGTGGGAGCCAACACTCAGCCCAATGCCACGTTCCAGGTCAATGTCGACACGAGCAGGGTTAACAAATTGCTCCAGTATGAAGGGGAGGAGAGGGGATATGGGACTTGCTATGCTTCTGGTGACACTCAGGGCTGGAGCAGCATGAATATTGCCAGTGATTTTAGTTAAAGACTGATGATCTCTTTTTGCCCAGCTAGCATTCACTTGTGTGAAATCTTTGGGGAACAGAGGAAATTTCAGTATTGTCAGCCATTGTCACTGTTCTTTTAAAAAGTCTTTTCCTGTTCTTCCCAGAGTCATACAGTGCCGTGCTGCGCTTGCAATGTTGCCACCTTGCTCTGAGGTGCACCAACACTCTTCTGAGGCCATTTGGTTTCAGATGTGAAGCAATTATCCACATTCACTTGTGTGAAATCTTTGGGGAACAGAGGAAATTTCAGTATTGTCAGCCATTGTCACTGTTCTTTTAAAAAGTCTTTTCCTGTTCTTCCCAGAGTCATACAGTGCCGTGCTGCGCTTGCAATGTTGCCACCTTGCTCTGAGGTGCACCAACACTCTTCTGAGGCCATTTGGTTTCAGATGTGAAGCAATTATCCAGACTAAGCACCTGCCACCTTGCTGCCTTACTCTTCTGAGGCCGTTTGGTTTCAGATGTGAAGCAATTATCCAGACTAAGCACCAGGGGAGGGGGGCACAGGGGACAGGGAGCGGGTTCAGCGAGTCAGACCTGAAACAGGAGTAGGGCTCCTCATTCCTCTAAATGAAAGGCAGCAGAGTACCCATCTAATGGGACACCAGAGCTACCTTAACCCCCAGCTAAGCACCGTTGTCATGGTTTGCATAAAATGGCATGGCAGAGTAGCCCGGTGTCTGTCTCAATTATTTGTGTGGCATCCATTGTAATAGTAACTGAGAAGCCTCATGATCTTTCATGTATTTGGCCATATAGCAGCCAGGTAAAGAGGTTTTATTATGCCTGCTTTTTACAGGAAGGAGTACTGGGGATAAAAGAGTTCGAGAGTATGTCCCCAGCAATAGATTCAATACACAAGCAAGTTTGTATTTTCTAAATCGGACACTTATAACTATAATTTCAGGGGTGGGGTGTTTTACTTACTGAAAACCTACCCAGTGCTCCAGGTGGAAAATACATTAGGATTTATGCTTGGATGTAATGCCAGTAATGCGAGAAGCATGGAAATACCTTAGTTGGATAGACGTTGGAAGAATCTCCTTTCCAGCAGGCATGCTCTTAGTAGAGCCTGTACTGCTACCCAAACCAGATTAAATCTTTTTACACAACCCTAATCCACCTCTGGCTGAATGGAGACAGTAGCTTGCCCAGGACAGAAGTAAAATTTCCAATAAATTGGAGAATTGATCCCAAAACTTCCAAAATACCCGGACACCTACTGCGTCTCAGCAGAACCAGACAACCTCTCATCCATTTGCAGTTGGAGATAGAAAGTCCAAAAGCATTGCACCAGGTGTTTTGAATTCTCCTTGCTGAATGAAGGCAGATTCTTAGTTATTAAATATTTACTAGATATCTAGTCCAGATCACACATCTGGCCTGAACATTTCCCTTGAAGCTCACCTTGAATATCATAAAAATACTTAGGTCCCCTTGATTGAACTATATTTTTTAAGGTGATAAAATGTGAGCAAAAGATGTAACTAATGGGCTGGTTGGTTACATGAATATTCCTCCCTGAAGTATTATGATGACATTTCTTCTCTTAACGCCTGAGTGATTTTGTTGAAGTAGTTGACTATTGTCTTATGCATTAATTTGAGGCTTGAGGGGGGAAAAGAAATGTTAAAAAATGAAATCAATTTCCCATTCAGGCCCCAAAAGCTTTCTGCAGCAACCTTACCTACTCTCTGAGGACTCTACAATATGCTGAGAAAAAAACATTTTGTGGGAGTCTCTGGTTTAAATGCAGGCAACACTCCACTGAGTTTTTAAAGATCTTATGAGGAACAAAACAGATTATAAATAGGGACAGCAAAGTTCTGGATGAATATTCCAGGACTGTAGTTAATCAATTCTGCACACATAAGATATAAGCAGCTCACCAAGCTGGTGCATGTATAGCATCCAACCTTAATTAACTGTGTGTGTGAATTTTGGATTACTGAAAAACTGTGTTGTTAATTTAATAAATCTTCATTAATGTTGCAGGTAGCAGCGACTGCCACAAGAACCATTACAAATTGACCCTTTTCAAATCCTCATAATCCTGCACTGGAGAGATATACCTAATTGGGCTCATTAAAAGTAAACATTGATTGACAGGACCACTGGGATCCTTAAAAGGGCTGTGTGGTCGAAAAGAATCGCTGCATTCCTGATCTCCGGAGCAGCAGCCAGTTGTTTGTTGCTTCTGCCACGGTCCACAAAACCAGCAGGAAAATTGCTGACAGCAAGTAGTGCATAAGGCAATAAGGAAGGGCATGGGGTTACATTTGCAGGTAAAAGGCCTTAAATATGGAACATTTCCAGAGTCAGGTCATACTCACTTCCATGTGGCTGGTGGGGAATGTACACTGCAAATAAATATGGAGATAAGGGAATTAAGGACCTTTGAACTGCAATTTACTCTTGTTAAGACTTTGGGGCTATTTCTCCAATGTTTTATGTTTTGTAAGTCATTAGCACCTGTGCAAAATGAGTGTAGGAAAACAGGGGCAAATCAATAGTGTATTACTTAGGCATCAGTAATTACATAGCAGTGGGGAATTGGGCTTGGGACTTTTCAATTATTTTCTGTTGCAAATGATGTTCAGACACCATTTGGGAAATCATGTTTCGGTCAAACACTATGTATTTTGATTAGTGTGGGTCAGTGTTATGGACGTAATCAAATAATATGGATCTTTCTGGGCTTAAAAAAAATCTATCAGTCTCTAAATCTCAATTTCTGAGTCCAAGCCAAAAAAAACTTTATTGGCTTATTACATAGCTTGAATGTCATCTGGCTGGAACACCCATGTCACTATGAATGCTCGGACATTGCCCTGGACATCTAATTCAATGCACACATTTCAGTGTGTAGTTTGCCTGCTTTTAAAGTCAGCTTCCAACATTTTCTTCCATAGACCGTGTAAACTTATTTAGCCTTTCTGTATTCCAGAACTACACAGACGCATGAACACTTTAATGACATCTAAAAACCCTACTGCACATCGGGGGGAGTTCTGGTAACAGTCTACATAGGTGTTACTAATGTTACCTAGTGTAGATCTCTCAGAGCAGCGTCAGGTAAGTTGAATTCTCTCTCAGTTGCCATGATGGGTGAGAGCACACACGAGCGGTTACTCTGGACCTGCCGATGCACAGCCACCTGCTCAACGGGCAGGGTTGCACGGCTTGTCTGAGCCCTTTGCTTCATCTATTGCCTTGAGTTCTCCTGCACCAAAAATCTCTTGGGTGACTAAAAGCCACAGGAGTTTGTCCCAGTTTGTTCCCCCACTGCTTGCTCTGGTTTCTCACGGGTCCATGAAGCCCGGATGCAGAGACGTTCCCATGCAAGGATACAGCAGCTCTGCCTCCTCCAGGACAGAGGGCAAACACTTCTGAACGGGCTGCGGTGGAAGCCTGGGAGGCACTTCATGTTTCATTGCAGCTTGAATGCGGTAAAGAAGTGAAGGTGTCAAAAAGGATTAGCGTGTCCGTGGTTAAAATGCTTGTGGCATGAAGAGACTGAGGGCTGCCAAAACCAAAATAACAAGGAAGTGTCTCTGAAGGCACTCCTGACGCATCGTTTCGACAGATGTGCACCTCCTCGTTAGCTGTAAGTAACAGGGGAGAGCGGGCTCCTCTGCAACAGCCTCCCTCGCCTGGGACTGGGAGTAGATTTGGGATGGACCGAGCAGAAATTGTATTCAGAAACAGCTGCGTTGGTCAGACCAGAGACATTTCTGGCAGTTTGTCGCTGCACCATTGCAAGCAAAAGGGATGGGGGTGAACATGCAAATAACGCATCTTTTGCAACTTTAGACCTTAACAGGACCCAGGCGGAGAGGGTATCAGTGACCCTGTGGCCTTCAGCATGAGAATCCAGACTACCCCACTGTCAGAGGGTTTGCACTCTCACTGGAAAATATCTGGACACTCACAGATTGCAAGTTTCGACACTGTTGCCAGGAACTCATAGAGACCCACCGCAGGCACCTGCTGGAGGCCAATATTCCTTGGCTCCCTTTGCCGACGATGGAGAAGGAGAGATTTATTCGGAAGACAGTTCAATTCACCCTCTGAAT
>NW_009193184.1:41275-43098 GCF_000690835.1 Fulmarus glacialis
CACCACCCTCCCAAGGATCCCGCTCGCAGCCAGCATCCACTTTGGCCCAGACTTACCCCTCTTTATCACTTAGTCTAAGAGCTGTGGGACTGTGAGCTGTGTTTGACAGGGGCATCTCTGCATTTCTGCTGCACCTCTGACGTGTGCTGTACATCCTTCTCCTGCTTCCCATACCTCCGCCTGCCCGGTGGGTGGGCTCCAGGCCATTCACCAAGAATGCAACAGCCTTGAATGCCAGCCGGCATAACTTACACTGCTCAGACAAGCGCTTTGTGGGAATCTGAAAAGGAAATAGTGCAAAAAAAATCAAAACCAAAAAGGTAAACAGTTTGTTATTATTGTCACTTGTGTTTCTGCCCAATTTCTTTGGAGTTGGTTTCCTGACAAAATAGAGTGAAACCACTATGTTAGATGTGCAGCAGAGCCTGTGCAGTGCCTGGACTGCCTGCTGCTTCATATTTATTAATTGAGAAATCCTCAGGCAAATTGCCACTCGAATCACAACATTGTTGATAAATTCAGCAGTTGCTGGTACTCCAGCAGCATGCAAAGAAGCTGAACGAGACTGATTACACTGTGCAGCTATATCTGCAGAAGGTTGATTATATGGTTTGCTTCCTAATTAAACATCTAAACATCCGTTTACTGAGGAAAGTGAAATTGAGGAATTGTCATTTACAGCAGCCTTGTGTGGAATAAGAGAGCCAATGTGAAAATTCCTGGAACGCAAAGACACTGTATTGGCCAAGCCCTCTCCAAAAATCTGGTTGGAGCTCACATGCAGTTTGGCATAATGAACATATCCTAAACCTTGTCACTCTTTCATGAGCAAGATGTAGAAAAAGCAGTAAAATCAGCTTCTGTCTCAGCTTCTGGTATGGACTGGGACGGAGCTGTCATCATGAGCAGGAGATGCCACAGCATCGTGTCTGCTGGCATCATCCCAGGGACTGCTCAGAAAGCAGCAGAGGGACTTTCTGAAACGATGCCTCAGTGAAACGAAAATCTCCATTCCAGTAATTACTCCAGTCCCTCCTGAAGGATTGAGTGCAAGAAGCTCACCACTTAGAGGAGGAGAGGCAAGGGGGGGAGGGAGAATTTCTTTTGTAATGTCTTTTTTCTTGTTCCCTCACTACCTTGTCTCTCCCTGACGCTGAATCAGACATTTGCAAGCACACCCAAACACAGAAATTACCATATAGGCTCAGCAGGATATCTGGGAATGATTTTCCCCATCACAGCTACACATGAGGTCTCATCCTGATCTTTAGCATTTAACAGCATTATTTCTGATGTGAGTAATTAAAAATCAAAGTAAAATGGCACTGCAGTTTCTTCTGTGGAGGAGCTGTGGAAGCTAACGGATGTTGCTGTGAGAATAAATGACTATAAACCAGCCATCAATAACTTTAAATGTGATGATTAGAAGAAGAGAAAGTCTGGAAAAGGTTTCTGATGGATGCTGAGGGCTGAGAGTTACTATGCTGTTGTTTGTGTGAAGGCTGGTGCATTTATAAATGAAATTGTATGATGTGATTGCCTGTAACAGTGGACTGGATTTAATGCCTAGTGTATCCTTTTGCTTCTAGGTCACCATTCAGCAGATTTTCAAATTCATTTCTTCATCATTGATTTTAAGGACTGTCATTTCGAGGCAACACAATCTCCATGAATGATGTTAATATCCTGCACGATCAAAAGGTGCTAGGGAAAAAAAGTCACTAAAAAGTTTAAAAACAAGAGCCAAAACAACCTTTTATTTCATTTTTATTTCACTTGGGTGGACCCCTGCCTTGGTGGTGGTGGTATTATTATTATTATTA